>NC_035442.2:92824485-93124485 GCF_002127325.2 Helianthus annuus
TGCGGTAAACATAAAGAATGGAAACGAGATCACGGAAACAGCTGCAAAACAGCACATAGCAATGCTTGCTTCCGTTCTTGAGGCTTATGAGGGCTTAGTAGCAGGGAGGATTGGTAATCCTGACATGACGAAGGAGGATTACGACCAAATCGATCCCGAAGAGCTTGAATTGATCGACATAAAATGGTGTATGGCGAGTTTGGTGCGCAAGGCTCAACGTTTCATGGAAATTACAGGCCGGAACAGTCTATCAGGCCCCGATCAAAAGTTAGGGTTTGATAAGACGAAAGTTACATGCTTTAAATGTAAAGAACGCGGTCACTTCAAACGAGAATGTCCCAATCGTGAAGTAAACAATCATCAAAACCCGTTCACCAACGACTACTACAGGCAAGCGATCTATTACCGACCGAATCAACAGCCAACTGTTCAGAGGCCACAGATTGAGAATAAACCAGAAAAAGCGCTGATCGTGAATCAAGACGACGAGAAGGTTGCTGCAGGTTTCAGCTGGGATAAGTATATTCCCAGTAGTGATGGTCAGGCCATGATGGCTGAAGTTGTTGAAATTTCTGAGACGGTGTCTGAACCGGAAATAGTAGCTGAAGATGTTTCTGAGGTTGTTGAAGAGATTTCTGCTGATAATGCGGTCGATATGGAAGAAATAGCTGCTGGAGTATATTACTACCAGTCTGAGCAGGAAGTTTTGGGAAGTTTAATGAAATCTGTATTGCCTCCTAACACTTATGAATCTTTTGCAGGTTACTTTGAAGAACCAAGGACCGGAACATGCCCAAGGTTTGAAGAGAAGAAAGAAGTCGTTGAAGAGTTGATAGATGTGTCGAAGGAGATGACTGGAGAAGCTTTGAAAGACATAGCTGACAAAGCACTGATGGGAAAACTCAAAGAGGTAGACTCAGAATCCGAGGAGTCAAAGTCTGTCAGTAGTGTGTCTATCAAACGAGAGGAATCTGGAGTTCAGGAGATCAAATTGGTCAAATTATCTGAGTCTGAGTCAAACAATGTCGGTAAAACTAATTGTGTAGAGCAGATTGTTGAAAAGGTTGTTTCAATCCCTGAAACATCGTGCACACAGTGTTTAGAACCATGCACGGAGTGTCTTGAAAAAGACACTAAGTATCAGGAATTGAAACACCATACTGATATGATTAAATTTGATCTTGGCCAAGTTAAAGAGGCGTACGATACTCTCGCCAGGTCAATCAAGATGATACAAAAGGAAAGTGTTGAAAACGATAAAGCTACAAAATTGGCAAAAGCAACACTACTGGATAAACAAAATGAAGTCAATTTTCATTTAGACACAATCGCATCGCTTAAGAAAGAACTCGAATTGGTTAAAATTGAGAACGATCGGATTGATAAAAAGTTAATGAGTTATGTGGCTTCTTCGTACGTTCTTGATCAGATTGTCCCCCAACATCCACATAAGGCACCAGTCTTTAAGAGCGTTCCACCCCCAATGTGGAATCATTACACACAGAAATATCCAGATGGGGTGGAAGCGGCTTTGAATCTCAAATTGAGATCGATAGAAGATGATTTGCCAGAGACCATAGATGTCACATTTTCCCCATCCGATACCGACAACGAATCTCAGGTTATTAAGACTATTGTCGATCAGGTATTAGATGAGGAGAGTGAGAAATCTGAAAAGGCTTATTCTGAGAAGGCTGTCAGTAATTCTGAAGATGAAGGGAATTTCTTAGATCGATATGTACCGAAATCGGAAAAGAGTGCGAATGAAGATCCGATCATGGTGGTCTACACTATGATTGGAACAGACAAACTTTATTCCGATTCCGAGTACCCGCTTCAAAATGTCAAGATCGAAAATGTTGAAAAAGTGTTTAAACTGGTTGAAATGAACATTAACGAAGTTAATAACAATGAATTCTTTTCAAAACCTAAAAAATCGTTTGTGACATCACGCCCAACAAGTTCGGGAAAGAAAAATGGGGATGGTAATGGTCAAAACAAGAAAAACAATCTTAAAAACAAAGGAATTGGGTTTGAAAAGAAAACGGCTAAGCAGGTGTTTAAGCCGAAAGAGAAGATAAATGATGTGTATGTCGCTGGTCCAAGTGTTGATGATGAGAAAAATTATATTTTCAGTCAAAAAGCTGTGGACGAATTCAATGCAGCAAAGAAGTTGAAAGAAGAGTCAGTCAAATCTACTTTTGTTGAATATGACAAAAGGGTGTGTTACCGCTGCAATGAAATCAGCCACATGGCGAAACAGTGTCAGAAAGTGATCGAGAAACCTCTTGTAAAACCGGTTCAAAAAAAACTGGTTCAAAACCAAGTGTTCAAAAACAAGCTGTTTCTAAACCAACTTTTCAAAAGTCAGACATTCAAAAACCTCGACCTAAATCTCCGATTGACACAAAGGGCAAAAAGCCGATGGTTTCTCCGATCCGTATTTTGAAAAGAGGGGAATCTTTGAAGTCGGAGGATAAGCCGAAATCGACTTTTGAGATTGGCGAATCCTCTAAGACTCGAAAGACTTCAAAAATTTACCCGAAGACAAAAATTTTTGAAAATCAATCTTGGGTCGCGAAATTGAAACCGTCTGTTGAGGTCAAAAAGATGGAGAACGCTTTGAAAATTGATTCAAATCTTTTTAAAGATGATGTGGTTGAGTTTGAAAATGAAGCTGATAAGTTTCTTGATGAATTTCCACCGATAACTAACAAAGTTAAAACAATTGTGAAAGAAGAGGTTCCAAATGTCACATTTGATTTTCCGAAAACAAATGAGAAGTGTGATGTTGTATTCGGAAGTGTGTTGGAAGTTAAGAAATCATGGGCTTCATTATTTGAGTAAATTTGATGTGATGGTTGCAGGGGCTGCCCAAGTCTATTCTATCGAAGTGGATTATGGATAGTGGCGCTTCAAGACATATGACTGGGACGCTTGCTTTGCTCTATGATATCAAATCCATAAACGGAAGCTATGTTGGATTTGCTGGGAATCAAGGTGGAAGGATCGTTGGTCAAGGAATGTTGTCAAATGGAGTAATTTCGCTCGACAAAGTGAACTACATAGTAGAGTTAACAAACAATTTACTCAGTATCTCATAAATATGTGATAAAGCGTTTAGTGTACACTTTACTAAAACTGAATGTGTTGTGTTGAAACCAGGGTTTAAAATCCCTGATGAGATGGTGCTGTTAAGCGCTCCGCAGGAGAATGATCTTTATATTTTGGATATGAGTGTCGCAACACCAACATCTCATCAGAAACAGTGTTTTGTGTCTAAAACTAAAGCGACAGAAAAAGATTCGATAATGTGGCATCGAAAGATGGGCCACATTCATGTTCGCAAAATGAACTTTTTGGTACACAATGATTTAGTTGATGGTGTTAATCTGAAGAATTTTCACTTAATGATGATTGTGTAGCGTGCAAGAAGGGAAAGCAGACTCGAAAGTCACACCCATTGAAGATCATGAACACAATAAGGTTACCTCTTGAGAGATTGCACATGGATCTCTTCGGGCCTGTCAACGTAAAGAGCATCAACGGAGACTTATATTGCCTGGTGGTGACTGATGACTTTACAAGATTTTCTTGGGTAGTGTGCTTGGAATGCAAAGATCAAACTTTCGAGTCATTGATGGTGCTTTTCAAGAAGATGGAAACGGTGTATAAATTGCCAATCTGGAGGATTCGGAGCGACAACGGAACGGGATTTAAGAACAACAAGATGTACGAGTTCTGCAACGAGAAGGGAATTCTTCATGAATTCAGTGCGCCGTACACTCCACAGTATAATGGCGTAGCTGAACGAAAGAATCGGACCCTGATTGAAACAGCACGTACAATGTTAGCCGATTCCAAGCTACCAATCTTTTTCTGGAGTGAAGCAGTTTCAGCAGCCTGTTACACATTGAATAGAGTTCTCACTGTCAAGAAGTATAAGAAGACTTGCTTTGAGCTGCTGCACCGTTATAAGCCGAATCTTGAGTTTTTGGAGCCGTTTGGGTCTCCTTGCACTTTTATTGATGAAAACGGTAAATTTGGCGCTAAATCTAATGAGCGTTTCTTTGTAGGTTACGCAAGCCCGATGAAGAGGGTGTTCGTACCATGCCTGGAGAAGGTGATTCAAGTCCTACATGTGGATTGTCAGAGGCACACTCCATCGCCACAACTTCCCGGACAAAGATTCCTTTTCGACTACGATAAACTCTGGGAGTCGTTTCATCTGCCGGTCGAGCCAAGTGATGTGGAACTAGCACTTATGTACCAGTATCAACAAAATATGCCATAGGAACAAGTGCCTATACCGCCAGTAGTTCATCAACCCGCCATGGGTACTCATGACAATGAAGCCGGACCGAGTGGAACAGCTCACGAACCACCAGAGGAACCAGCTCCATCTTTTGATGAATCTGACGACTCAGAAGCGGAACCCGCTCCGACTATTGACGAGGATCCAACGGAAGCTGAGGATCAAACGGTTGATCTTGACATATCGAGCTTGGAATCGGAAGTGAATGTGCCTGACAATGTTATGCCACAGACGTTGTCTTACCATCCTTCAGAACAAATTATTGGTGACCTACAAAGTGGTGTCAAAACCCGACATCAAATAGACCAAGATCTTAAATGTTTCTATTCATCTATTGCTGATATGCAGAAAGAAGTCTCATTAAAATGTTTTATTTCGCAGATAGAACCCAGAACCTACAAAGAGGCATTGACCGAGGATAGCTGGGTGAATGCAATGCAGGAGGAGCTGCAACAGTTCGAAAAGCTGGGCGTCTGGAGACTTGTCGATCTGCCAAAGAATCAAAAGCTAATCAAGACGAAATGGGTTTTTAAGTGCAAACGTGATGACAGAGGTGTCGTGGTGAGAAACAAAGCACGACTTGTGGTTCAAGGCTTCAGTCAACAGGAAGGAATAGATTATGATGAAGTTTACGCACTGGTTGCCAGACTTGAGGCAATTTGGATATTTCTAGCCTTCGCGTCATGGAAATATTTTAAAGTATATCAACTTGACGACAAATATGCCTTCCTTTACGGAACAATCAGAGAAGAAGTGTATGTGGGACAACCGCCGGGGTTCACAGACCCACCGCACATAAACAAGGTGTATCTACTGGACAAAGCATTGTACGGACTTCACCAGGCCCCGAGAGCCTGGTACGAGACGCTTTCGACATACTTGCTGGACAACGGGTTCACAAGAGGGACAGTAGACAGCACTTTGTTCACCAAGGAAGAGGCAGGCCACTTGTTGATCGTGCAGATATATGTTGATGATATCATTTTTGGATCCACCAACGATGACCTGTGCAAAGAATTTGAAAAGGTGATGAAGAAAAAGTTCGAGATGAGCTCAATGGGGGAGATGAAGTTCTTCCTCGGGCTGCAGGTGGAACAAATGCCCGACGGAATCTTCATTCACCAAACGAAATACGTGAAGGACGTGCTTGACAAATTCGACATGACAGATTGCAGTCCTGCATCCACCCCCCTCGCGCAGAATCATGGAATTTGTCCAGACGAGAATGGTGTGAAGATGGACGAGACATTGTACCAATCTATCATTGGCTCTCTAATGTATCTCACAGCTTCCCGTCCAGACATCATGTACCCGACGTGTCTCTGCGCCAGATAACAGTCAAATCCAAAGCAGTCACACCTGACCATAGTGAAACGTATCTTACGGTATTTGAAGGGCTGCCCAAGCATCGGCTTGTGGTATCCTCGATCGGGTGACTTTACTTTATCTGGTTTTGCTGATTCTGATTTTGGGAGCTGCAAGCAAAATGCAAAGTCCACCACTGCTGGGTGTCAGTTCTTCGGAACTCGACTCGTCACCTGGCAGTGCAAGAAACAAACCGCAGTAGCGCTCTCTACATGCGAGGCTGAATACGTTTCAGCCTCCAGCTGTTGCTCGCAGATCCTTTGGATCCAATAGCAGATGCGAGACTTCGGTTTGCAGTTCTTAGATACACCTATCTACGTGGACAATGAAGCAGCTATCAACATAACTAAAAATCCGGTTCACCATTCAAAAACTAAACACATTGAGATCCCTCACCACTTTATCCGTGATTGTCACGAGAAAAAGTTAATTCGGATTGAACACTTGCACACCGATGATCAGAAAGCGGATTTCTATACTAAACCATTTGATAAAAAGAGATTTTATTATCTTTTGAGGTTAAACGGGATGAAGAATCTGCAATCTGGGAGGGTTATTGAATGTGAAGCCGAGTTGGGCGGCGATCTGACGTGAACCGTTGTCGTGTTGTCAATTTTGTTTGTACAGTTTATTTTCTACTTTTCGATAAAAACAAAAACACAAAAATATTTTTAGTTTTAGGGGGAGAAATTCGCAGAAAAATACAAAAACATGATAAATTTCAAAAATCTAAAAACATTAGAAAAACTTCAAAAAGAGTTGTGTAGAATAGGGGAAATGATAGTACATCAGCTAGACGGACACAGTACGCTAAAGAATTGTAATGTAAAATGCAATTAAGCAGTCTGCTAAAGATGTGCCGGTAGGTTTTCACAAAATTAGTAGATCAGTTTGGGATATAAACATAAATTTCACTTGCGTCCACGTGGGGAACACCTCCAGGATATATAGGTAACCCCTGAAATCCTGTTTGAAGGGTCCCGTATTCTGAGATACTAGGTCTTTATGCTCAGTGATATCTGGGGTATTATCCCGGGACTTCTGTTGTACTGAAGTTCTAACCTAGTCCCCAAATAATACTTTCTGCAAAAAGCTTTGAAATATAAGCTCGCCCTCAGCATGCTGATGAAACAATAAAATTGATAGTCGCTGCTGTTGAAAATAAAAGATCCTCTAAAGGGGACACACCTTAAAGTTGAAGCCGTCATCTCTCTGCGTATACGGAAGTATCGACCTGAGCTCTCACGGCCCTCGCACCTACCCCTGAACAGATATCAGCTGTGGTATACTCACCTGTGAGACTGAATACTGGTATCTGGATATGGGAGTATATACTGAGGTGGGACACATGTAGATGTTTAAGTTCTAAAAGCACTAATTCTGTATCCCGAACAGATTGAAAGTTTTGTGAGAACTTAAAAGGATTAGTATATCGGCAATCTACGCGAATTATTTAATGCTTAAAATGAAATAACAGCTTAACGGTGCTAGTGTCTAGTCGGCAGCTGATATGATCCCCTAACACACTCACAAAAAGATTGTGTGTACAGTTTTCAGTTTATTCAGTTAAAAATCCAAAAAGATTTTAGTTTCTCATTTTATTTTCGACAAGTGACATTGGGAATCGGACGATCAAAGCTTAGTGCAGATCATGTCAGTGTATGATGAGGGCTGGGTAAGCTGGTGAAGCAGAACAATGATTGGTACAGTGTTTGACAGTTGAAAAGTGTTTGGAAGTTCAAAATTGTCAAAAGTTCATTCATTTGAACTATTTTCAGAATAAAATGACTGCATACTTCATAATTCGGTCAACCAAGGTCATTAACTTGGACTTGGTAGGCCAAGCAGTTGACCAAGATCATTGACTTGGACTTGGTCAACTGGGTGTGACGGTGGCTAATCTGAAAAATGTTAAAAAAGTTAAATTTTTGAAAACTATTTCATGGTTTCGCTCATATGTCACATTTGAAAATGATTTCACTCATAAGGACACACAAAAGAGGTTTCGCTTATAGCTGCTCAAGTGGTTTCGCTTTTGTGTCCCATAAGGTTTCGCTCATAATGACTATTGGTCATAAGAGCGAAACCTGTCTAATTATATAAGACAGTGGGTTCCGCTCATTCGTCATTTTTCACCCTTTCGTTCCTACGACCTTCTTCTCCGGCGACTGAGAAGCGAAACCCTAAAACGCCCATTTTCAGGCGAAGTGCTGCCCAAATTTCATCAGATCTAGTTGAATATCATAGTTATCAATCATGGGCAAGGTTGATTATGCTTCAATTTGACCTATATCATTTGATATTTGAACTATCAGCCATGTGTGTTGAACAAAACTCAGATTTAGGTTTTTATCAGTGGAATTGAAACTTGAAATCAGTCATGTGCCGTCGGTTTAGTGTATAGATAACAGATTTGTGATTGATTGTTACAAATATGATGTTTATTGATGTCTGGGTATAACAGATTTAGATCTAGGGGATTTTAAAAGTCAAAATTGAAATTAAAACAAACCCCAAGTGTCGGATTTGTCATATTAATAGACTAGTAAGTTCAATTTTGGGATTTGATGAGTTTTTTGAATGTTGGATAGTGATTTCGCTCAAACTGTCATGTTCAATGGTTCCGCTCATCTATACATCATGTGTTTCCGCTTATGTGTACTTCAGTGGTTCCGCTCATAAGAGCATATTGTAATTTCGCTTATTAGTACATAATGTGATTCCGCTTATTGTGCACACATACGGTTCCGCTTTTATGCACATCAGCGGTTTCGCTCCTAAGGCATTTGTGATTTCGCTCATTGTGCTTAGTGTGTTGTCACTTGTAACAATTTTAATGTTTGAAAGTTTTTCTAAGTAATTCCGATTCAGTGTATGTGATTGTGATTTGCAGGGATCTAGTGTTGTCTTTGATCCTCTTCACAACAGTTGTTGTGATTTGGATATTCAGAAATACCCAGAGTTGGCAAATTTCAGTGGCATCTTTGAATTCATGGGTCGTATTCCCATTCAGAAGGCATTAACTGATCAACGACCACTATACAAATCTCACATAGAACGTTTCTAGAAAAATGCAAGCTATGATGATCAGAACAAAGTTATTTCATCAATTGTTGAGGTGCATGGCAAGGAGGAAAAGATTCTAGTCACTGAAGCTCTTATTTGTGAAGTTGTTAATTTTCCAGATGAGGCAGATTCGCCAATTAGATTTCCGGAAAGAATGGTGAAAGGTTGCATGTTAAGAATGGGATATCAGGGAGCTTTGAATGCTGGGAATTATTTGAAGTCAAAGTTTACAAAGCCATATAAGTTCCTGATTCACTGTGTATTAATGTCTCTAAGTCATACAAAAGGAGGTTATGATGCGATGCGTGACTAGCAAATGAATATGGTTACTGCTTTAGTGCTAAACAAGAAATACAACTTTTCGCATATTGTGTTTCATTACATGGCAGAGAATATTACAACAAAGAGCAAGACCTGGATGTATCCGAGGTTCGTGCAGATGTTGATTGATCACGCTTATCCTGAGATTGACAGAAATATAAAGGACGATTTGTTGGTGCAATCACATATGAACGAGGTTACAATTAAACAGCTTGTCAGATACCACCCGAATCATCCAGAACCTAAAGTTGGTGCAGAATTCTTTGGTTTTATAAAAGATGAAACTACGCTCATCCAGATCCAGTTGATCATCAGAACTTGAGAAATGAAGCTGAAATGAAAGAGGCAGCGTATGCTGAAGAGTTGAAAGTTCTTGAAGATTTCAAAAACACAAAGAATGAATGGTATGTGAAAGAAACTGGGAGAAGACGCAGAAAGGCCACTCCTATTGTTAAAAAGGATGAGGGATCTTCTTCACAACCAAAGAAGAAGCACAAGAAAGCTGCAAAAACGTCTTTGATTGATGAACCCGAAGAAGATGAACAGGTGGTCACTGTGGAAAAGGAAACAGTGGTAGCTGGGGAAGAAGATCCATTTAATGTTGATGATTTGTTTGATACTGATGTCTTAGAGACAGGGCCAACAGTGGTTGCTGATGTTGATAAAGTTGTTAATGTTGAAGCACAGAAAGAGAAAGAAAAGGTTATTGATGATATTGGGGGAGATGATGTGGATAAAGACACTACAAGTTCCTTGAGTTCTTCAGATGAAGAAGTAGTAGATGAGACTGAACGTTTACGAAAAGTTCAGGAAGCAATAGAACAAGAAAAATTGCTAAGGAGGAGAAAGAGACAAGAGAAGGATGATGATGCTGCTTACGTTCCTTCACCAGAACATGTCTCTGAATCGCAATCTCCTCCAGGTGGTAGAAAGAAAGCTGGAGCTTGAAAGAAAGTAGTTTCTCCAAAGATTCGCAAAGTCACACCAAAGATATCAAAACCGAAGATTGTGCTAAAGAAGAAACAAACCAAGGAAACCAAGAAACCACCTACACCGCCACATGAACCAACACCACCACAATCACCAATCCAATCACCACCCCGACAACCTACACCACCACAACAATCCTCACCACCTAAACAACCAACACCTCCAAGACAACCATCACCACTACATCATTCACCTCCACCACAACAAACCCTTTTCACCTCGCAAGAACTCTTTCAGACCCCTCCACTCACTCAAATGCAACCTGGTTCTTCTAGCAAAGGTCTTTATACTCCACATGATAATCTTGAAGACATCGGAGACTTCGGTTTTGCGAACAATGAACAAGTGTTGAAGTTGGAGAAAAGGATGGATGAAGTGTTAGTGGAAAACAAGAAATTAGCCGCTGAAAACAAGAAGGTGTCTGATAGGGAGAAAATTCTAGAAATGCGTGTGAAGAAGTTGGAGATTGATAATAAAGAGTTGGTGAAAAAGATTGATTCTGATTAGTCAGAGATAGACATTTTGAAGGTAAAAATTGCTGAGCAGGAAGAAGAAAAGGCTCGACGAGATGAACAAAATGAGTATTTCAAGTTGAAGAACAAAGAATTTGAGGCAGCTAAAGCGTTAAGAGATCATGAGTTTTATATGCTGAATAAAGTAGTTGAAAGCATGCTCGGAACGTCTGCAGAGCAAAAGTTTGAAGAGCTGCAAGTTGAAGAGCTCAGAGCAGAACGTCAAGCTAAAATCGATGAACAAATGAAAGACAAAGGCAAAGGCGTTGAAGGAAGTTCTGCAGTGACAGAAAGATCGATTGTTCATTCAATGGTGGTTGAAAATCCCAAGCCTATTTCTGCTATTTCTGGTCTGTTTGAGGATTATACTCCTCTTGAAGAGTTAATGGGTGACAGTGATGATGAAGATGATGAGGAGGAGGATGAAGAGGAAGATGTAAAAGATGAGAAAGTCTATTCTGCGAGCAGTCATGGTTCAGGTAAAGATGATGATGATGCTCAGGGTGGTACAGGTTTGAAAGTTACTGAAGCTTCTGCTGAACAGAATGTTGATAATTTGATGAATGATTCTGTGAACGAAGAGTCAGGGGGAGCTGATAGACAGGGGGAGTCAGGTGATGCAGAGAATGTTCAACAAGCTCAGAAGCTGATTCTAAGATTAGATACTTATCGTGAAGAAGGAGAGCATTTCCATACTTACACGTTGGAAGCAATAAAGGAAATGACTCGCATGGTGAATCCTGACTTTAAGTTCGATTTTGAAGAAGAAATGAATGCCGAGTTTGAAGAAGAGTTGAATGCCTTTGACATAAATCATCAGTCTGAGTATGAGTATCGATATGTTGAAGATGCTGACTTATATGATAGATTTGAAGTCGAAGACTGGACAGATGATGAAAGCGTTAATGAAGATACCTCACAGTTGCCAACGTTGATGGAATTCTTTACTGAGGAGAATCGTGATGAGCTGCGAAGAAAAGTTTATGAAATTTTGAAAGATAAAAACTTTGATGGCACTCAAAAGGATATGGCAAAGGAAGAACGAAAGAAATGGTTCAAAGTTAGTCATGAGAGAAAGTTCAAATGGCCTTTGAAGTATTATCAATGTGATAGAAGCGTATCTCTCGGTGATATTATTAGTTGGGGTTTCTTACCACAAGTTAATGCGTATGCAATCAGAAGAGAATACGGTGTTCAGTATTTTGAAAAGTTGCATGATATTATGTCACTTCCATGGTGGGATGTGGATGAATTATCAAAGGTTAGAACTTTGGGATATCATGTCAGGAAGAATGACATTGCTATGTGGGGATTGATAAAGTTTGAGGCTTTGAGAGACTTTAAGCACTGGAAGCCACATTATCCGAAAAGAGTTACAAGAAGAGATCCAGTGACAGGAGTTGAAGAAACGATTCTGAATGTGAAAAGGCCGAAAACGATGAAGACTATACCAGTTCCTCCAATGGAGCAAGAGTTTTACAAAGGCTTCATGGGCTGGGTTTATAGTTGTATTACTACTGAAGCAGTGATTACTTACAGAGCAGGTGGAGAATTGAGAGAGATTCATGTCTATGATCCTATGTGGCTTGTGAATTGCTCAGCAAAGGATATCGAATGTCTTTTCATCAATAAAATTCACTATCAGCCAGAGGACAGAGAGCAGGCCATGCAATTTCAGCGAGTTGTAACACTTTGCTTTCAGAAAAGTATCAACTCTGAAAGTAAATGGAAGTCTTCATGGTGGTCGCTCGAGGAGAAAATGAAAAGGAAAGCTGCTCGTGAACGTCAAAAGCTTGATGAGAACAGAGGCAAATGGATGCATATTCAAGCTGAAGAAGATAAAGCAAGAAAGAAACAGAATGACATGATAAGGAATGCGCTTAGGAGGAAGCCTAAGCAACACGAAGAAAAGTTCAAGTCGTTTTGAAGACCCGAAGACCAAGACTGAAGACTGCGGCTGTATCCAAGGGAGAGTTTGTTGGGGCACGAATGTCTAAAGCATGCGTCTTATTCTTAGTTGATCAATGTATAGGGTCTAGATGTGTTAATTATGTATTGTATAGGGGTTGAAAGTGTAAATGTTTGATTTTCATGTTGAGGTTTCGCTTATATGGACATGTGCCATAAGAGCGAAACTACTAGCTTGAGGTTTCGCTCCAAGTGACATGTTCACATAAGCGAAACCATCTCCCCTATAAATACCCAAGTTGTTTTCTCATTTTGTACATTCATGTCTCCCGTGTAGCCGGACTGCTGCTCGTGTATTTTGTGAAGATTGAATGAGAAAACTGTTTTAAAGTGAATTCCTTCTGTTTCTACTTCGTTTCTGCTTTGATTCATGCCGATTTTGTATTTCCGCTGCATTTTCGGTAGTTGCTAGCTCGAATTGACTCAAACGGCTGTCAAATACGGTCCTACAAGTAGAGTAATACAATAAGGACATGGTGGATACGCTACTAGTACTTCCGATATATAAGTGTGCTTACTGTATTACCCTTCGTGGCGTTATCCTGAATCACCATTAGGATTTAGGATGATATGATTCAGTGATTCAATGTGACAGAAACCAAATCCTTATAGCATATATCTATCTTTATAGATTGATTCTTGTAGGATGTTTAAAGTACTAATATTGGAGTCCTTGTTTGGATTCATTGTGTACTTTAATGCGTATGTGACAAGACGATGTGACAAAAACCGAATTCCTGTAGTATCTATCTATCTTCATAGCTAGACACTCAAGGGATGCTTAAAGTACTAATATTGGTGTCTTTGTTTGGATTCATTGTGTACTTTAATGCGTATGTGACAAGACAATGTGACAAAAACCGGATTCCTGTAGTATCTATCTATCTTCATAGCTAGACACTCAAGGGATGTTTAAATTACTAATATTGGAGTCCTTATTTGGATTCATTGTGTACTTTAATGTGTGTTTACAAGTTGGTGACAAGTTAACAATTTATGTGTTTATGTGGTAGTTGTGATTTAGATAACGAAACGGGTGTAATAAAATAAGAACATGGTGGATATGCCGGTGGTAATTCCTATATATAAGTGTTCTTATTTTATTGCTCTTGTAGCGTTATCCGAATCACTTTAGGATTTTGTGTACGATTGATTCAATGTTCAAGTATTCAAATCCTTGTAGAATCTTCCATATCTTCATATGTTCGATTCTTAGAAGGATATCTAAAGTATTACTATAAATCATTAACTTGATTTATATAATACTGACACAACTTTTGACAGATTTCAAAACAGTTATTACTAATCCTTGATATGATTTCTAATAATACATTCACAAGTTTTATGACGATTTCAACGAGTTTACAAAGTACAATTTCAATGGCATAAAAATTACTTAGTAATAATCATATTGCCATATACAAAACTCTTTTTCACAAGTTTTCACAATCAGGATAATGTATTGCAATACCAAACTTTTGCCATTCTTTGGCTTTAAGATTTTATTTTCAGTTGACAACTCTCGTAGTTGTCAAAGTGTTGCAATACCAAACTTTTTGCCATTTATTTGGCTAACAAAACCTATGTACTCGCCGACATTTTATGCTTACTGTTTTTCACATATGTTTCAGGATTTTGACTAATCAAGCATGCAACGCATAGGACTGCATCCGGGCCTTAGACTTCTTTAATCAAATGCCAATTACATGTATTCTTTGTAAAACAATGATAACAATATTGAAACAATTTAGTACCAGTAATTGTGAGCAATTTGTAACGTGACTCCCCGATATTTCCGCCACGTGTTGTTGTTTTACGCGATTGGGGTGTTACAGCTATGCCCAAGCCTCATAGTCTATATGCTCAATGGAATCATGACTAATATCATCAGTACGATGATCATCTATTTTAACATATTTGTCATGTCAATTGATTTGTATACGGGCCAAATTATATCGTCATTTATGACAATGACAGCTGTGGTCGTATGACTCCCTGTCTAAAGGTGGTGAACTATGTTCAAGCCTTAAAGCCACTAGATCGAATGAGATCGCGGTATACACACACACTCACACTTTTACCCATCTAAATTGTCAATACGTCAATGACAGTTGTGACTTTATGATCCACTGTCCAATAGGTGATGGACTATGTCTAAACCCCAAATGCCCTTTGATGGTCCTTTGAGATCGTGGCTAATTACTTGATTTATTTTAACTCGACATTCATTAGAAATGTTAAAACTTGGTAATTGTGACGTTGTGCACATTGGTCCAAAAAGGGCGAAGGATTTATATATCCAAACCTTATAGCCTATATGGCCAATGCATTCTCAAGTCATCTGAATTTGATGACCAATTATTATATTGCAACTGAGTAATTATCTATTTTGCTGTTTAGTACCAAGCATACAAATATGGCAAATTCTGATGAAGCTAACAACGGACGCAATAATGATAATGCGAATTTTAACTGCGACGGCGAGGGAGTTAATCTCCGAGCCATGATCGCCGCTGAAGTCGGTAAAGCTATGAATGCTTTCATGTCTAGTGCTACTCATTCCAAGTCCCAATTAATCCCACATTCATTAGCCCGTAGGGAGAGCACATATCACTCTTCAACTGCGAAGAGTGAGCGTAAGAAACAAGTGTTTCAAGATAAGTCCCATTCCTCTAAGGACGGTTGCATGTATAAGTATTTTGTCTCATGTGAGCTGCGAGACTTCTATGGTGTGAAGGGGGCTATTGATGCCATGAGATGGCTGGATGAAATGGAGACTGTTGTAGATATCAGCGGTTGTGCTGATAAGGATATCGTGAAATTCGTTTCACAATCATTTAAGGGTGATGCCCTAACATGGTGGAAGGCCATGATCTAGTCTACAGGGAAGATACCCCTGTACAATCTTGAATAGTCCAAGTTCATGGACCTTATCAAGGAGACTTACTGCCCACCGCATGATGTGGAGAAGGTAGAGTCAGATTTCCTGACTCTCACAATGAAGAACTTGGACTATCGGAAGTATGTGACCGACTTTAACTCCTTGTCAAGGTTAGTGCCCTACTTAATTACTCCGGAATCTAAGCGCATTGCGCGGTTCATTGGTGGTCTAGCACCAGAGGTTAAGGGCATGGTAAAGGCTTCGAAGCCTACTTCCTATAGGTCCGCTGTGGACCTATCTTTATCTCTCACCTGGGATGCGGTGAGACAAAAGTCAGTCAAAACTAAGACTGACAGAAAGAGGAAGAGGGAGGAGGATAACTCCCAAAAGTCCAAGAAGAAGGGTAAGTCTGGGTTTAACAAGAACCAATCAAGGTCTGATGAGAGACCAGTTTGCAAGACCTGCAACAAAAGGCAGTGGGGACAGTATCGTTTGGATCAGCAGGCTAAGCCTTGAGGAATATGCAAGAAGATAGGGCAGAAGACCGTAGATTGTAAGGATCTTAAGAATGTCTTCTGTTATGGATGTGGCGAGAAGGGCCACATTAAAACGAACTTCCCTAAAGCTGCCAAGGAAGGTACTTCTAAGCCTGGAGAGGCAAAGAAGGGAAATGCCCGAGCTTTCTAAATGAATGCGAGGGAGGCAGTCAATGACAATAATGTCATAACGGGTACGTTCGTTATCAACGATATTTTTGCTAGAGTTCTTTTTGATTCGGGTGCTGATGAGTCTTTTGTAGACCATAAGTTTAGTAAATTATTAAACTTACCTATAAGAACTCTAGACATTGTTTATGAGGTAGAACTTGCCGATGGAACCTTAGAAACCGCATCTTCTATTCTTGATGGATGTTCCATATCCTTTAAGAATCATTCCGTTCCTATCTGTCTTCTGCCAATGAAATTGGTGGGGTTCGATGTAGTCTTATGCATGGATTGGTATCGCATAACCAAGCCTGAATTCTCTATGATAAGAAACTAATCGAAATTAAAACCCCATCTGGTGAAACGCTCACCATCCAAGGAGACCTACACTATGGATTGCCTGAGAAGGTGTCTCTACTCAAGGCATCCAAGTGTCTGAAAAGTGGATGTGTCATTTATATGGCACATGTGACGGTAGACGAGCCGAAGCCCAAGATGGAAGACATCTATGTCATTTATGAATATCCAGATGTATTCCCAGAAGAGCTACCCGGTCTACCACCGGAGAGGCAAGTGGATTTTAGGATTGACAACCTACCAGGAGCTGCACCTGTTGCAAGGGCTCCATATCGACTAGCGCCGACAGAGATAAAAGAATTGAAGACCCAACTTGATGAGCTTTTGGAGAAAGGTTTCATTCAGCCTAGCTCATCACCTTGGGGAGCTCCTATTTTGTTTGTTAAGAAGAAGGACAATTCAATGAGAATATGCATTGACTACAACGAGCTGAATAAGATAACGATCAAGAGTCGTTATCCGCTGCCTAGGATCGACGACTTGTTTGACCAACTATAAGGGGCTAGCTATTTTTCTATGATCGACTTGAGGTCGGGTTATCATCAACTAAAGGCTAGGAGTGAAGACGTTCCAAAGACTGCCTTCAGAATGAGATACGGACACAATGAGTTTCTAGTGATGCCTTTTGGGCTCACTAATTCACCTGCAACATTCATGGACCTCATGAATCGAGTCTACAAACAGTATCTAGATAAGTTTGTCATAGTCTTCATAGATGACATACTTATCTATTCTCGTAATTATCACAACTGCCAAATTTGCATGCATCCGTACAATTAATTAATCTTGATTAGTGCTTAAATGACTGTGCTGAATTATACTTAACTGCTTTCTGATTACTGCATCATACTTACATGTGCATCACATATTGCATAATGACACATCATTATTACATGCAAACTTTATTGTCATATGTGATGCACAAAGCACGGTTAGCACAGTTAACGGATAAGACAGAAAAATGCTGACGGGGTTCAGTACATAGACAGACGTTGTTTGAGACACAGTGTGAGCCAGAGACTAAGTACTACACTAGTATGGTGTGTAGGGAAGTAAGGACCACAAAGCTGCTTTTCTAGGTGATAGTTAAAGTGCCGGAAAGTGCCTAAAACCCACTTAAAGTGCAGAATTCTGCATAAATCAGCAAAATTCAGCATTTTAGCAAACAAGTAACATGCAAAAATATGGCAAAATGGATCTGAATGCTTTCCTAAGTGTCGGGAATTAAAAGTGTCACAAAAGGGTACTTAAAGAACACTAAACGAAATAGTTTGACACTTTAACGAACCGGTATCTAACCGAACAACCGGACATTACCCGAAACACCAAAAATTTACTAGAAGCATTATTTTATTAATTCTAAGCTAGTTATGATCCCCAAACACCTTAACACACTATATAATGCATCATACACTTAAACACTAACTAATATTCTTAACTTCCAACTATATTATCTAACTAATCCTTAAAAGTTACACTTAGACCCCCCCATGCTAGTAATCGACCACATGGCCTAAATGGTGGATTCTACATGATCTTGCTAAGATATGGTAAGATCTTGTAAGATTTATGAAGATATTGTATTGTACTTAGTAAACATACTACCCAAAGGTTAAAGGATTAGAATGGTTATAAGTAAAGTATGGAAGGATGTAAGCTCATTCTCACTCACACACTACCATCTCCATTTTCACTTCATCTTCATCTATTCTAAGGTGTACACAAGGTGTAAGGAGCTAAGTTAGGAAGCTTGGAGCTTTCGGAAGTTGAAGGACCACTCTTAATTGCTTTTATCCACTTCATTTCTTCACTTGTTCATCCCTAGCCTAGAGCTAGTAGTAAGATCTTCTACACACCCTTTTACATCTTGTTTAGATGGCTAAAAGATGATATATGTTGCAAATCATGAAGAACACTAATGAACAAGAAGATGAACCCTTAACATAAGCTTAATAACAAAAGAATATATGTTGTTTTAGTGTTGATTTGCTTCTTTATGATTGATTGTTTGTGTTAGTGATATTAGACATCATAAGTGACCTACTAGATTGTGATTAAACACATGATCTAGTAAGTTAAGGTGGTGATCTTGTGAAAGACCAAAATCATCATGCTTTATGTTTACATGAACTTGAATAATAAAAGTTGTTTTCATATGATGATGATTTAAATAAAATAAAAGTCTTGTGAATGGATGATTTCTAAAATAATTTTTCCAAAGAAACCAAGTTAAATAACAAGATTTGTATAAACATTGTTTTTAAAGAAACTAACCATGTTTCTAGTGGCGAAACAAGTATAAGAGTACATGGTTAACAAGAAAAATACAAGAAGAGTAATTTTTGAAAAATCATCACACAAGTTGTAGAGATCTGAAATCTTCAAGAATGATGTTATTAAATAAATAATCATATTTTTAAGGGTAACTAGGCTTACTAAAAACACTAGTAAGTTACTACAAGTTTTTTTTTTATAAAAACTCAAGTTCATGATCATGATGTAGATAGCTTTGTTTTAGCACATGGTAAGTGTGGATTAATTGTTGATTGTTTATGATGATTTTAAAAAGAAAATGATATGCTTTGATAGCATGGACACCTCCATTTTTAGGGGAAACTATGGCAAAATTTTCTAAAACTATAAACACTTAAAGAAATATTTTCTAACAAATATTTACTAGTGTATTTTAACTATGGTTTTTATAAACTTTGCCATAATTTTTATAACAAAAATACAAATATTGGAGGTTGGTTTTATAAATAAAAATGGGTAAATAGATATTTAGAATATATTAAGATACTCGTGTGAATATTTGTATACTTTGTGAAATAGTTATATTATTTTAGGGTAAAATAATATAACTTAATATAATACCAAGAATTTGCAATCCAAAATAATACCAAAAATCACAAGGTATAAATATATAAGTTACACACTTAAATATTGTGAAACCGCACACAAGAACGTAACTTATGAAATATTCCGGAAAATACCGTTATAAATATGTTTTTGGTAAATACTATTTTGGATACAAAAGAAATGAAAATATGATTTTTAGTATTATTACCAAGTTATATCATGTTTTTGACAAGTAGAAAATATATTATTTTGGGAAGTAAAAATATATTTTCTTGGAATTACTAAGAAATATAATATTTTTGGGAAAAATATATATATTTCCTTGAAATACATTATTTTGGACAAAATAAGTTTATATATATTTTCTAAGAGAGACTTGAAAATATATTGTTTTGGAAATATATATTGGGAATATATTGGCATATTTTTATTTGGAATAATACACCGGAATACGACGCCAATACATGGCAAGTTATACATATACAAATACGAATATACCCATCCTTGGGAAGGAAATACGAATAACAATACTTGAAAAATATTATTACAAAAATATTGTTTAACAGTTATTCCAAAAATTAAATATAATTTAAAGTTAAAA
This sequence comes from Helianthus annuus, assembly GCF_002127325.2. Classification (NCBI taxonomy): domain Eukaryota; kingdom Viridiplantae; phylum Streptophyta; class Magnoliopsida; order Asterales; family Asteraceae; genus Helianthus; species Helianthus annuus. The sequence continues at coordinate 92,844,425 of NC_035442.2, forward strand.
TAATTATTATTTTAACAAATAATTATAACTTAGAATAATATCAGAAACGTAACTCAAAAAACGTAAATACTAAGGCAAGGCACGGCCCGTTCGTCAAATAGACGTTAGTACATTGTAGGTAGTCGTGTTTACTGAGGAGATTTGAGTTATGAGTACTGAAGACACAAAACTGTGAGTTCATGTCCCCCTTTTCTTTTAACTGTTTTAAGTTTTATAACTTCGGGGGTGATATACATGTTACAACTGTTTACAAACGTTATTATTTGGTATGGTTAGCTAAGGAAGCCGCTAAGCCGAAGTTGGAAGGTATCCCTATGATAAGGGAATAGCCTGAGGTCTTCCCCGGAGACTTGCCTGAAATATCTCCTCAACGACAAGATGAACTTCGCATCGATCTGATTCCAGATGCTGCGCCTGCAGTCAATGCACCTTAGCGACTTACACCTTCAGAGATGCAAGGATTGACAATACAGCTTCAGTAGTTGATGGAGAAGGAAGTTAGACCAAGTTTCCCGTTTTGAGTAACCCCGGTTTCGCTCATCAAGAAGAAGGACAATGATTTTCAAATGAACATCAAACTACCAGGAGCCGAACGAGCTAACCAACAAGAGTCGGTAACTCTTGCTAAGGATTAACGAATTATTTATCAAACTAACTGTGAGGATCCAACTACTATTTCACGACTGATCGATGATCGAATATCATTAGCAGTGAATTCAGGAAGATGGTATACCGGGGAAATTGTGGGACAATAACATGTTTTAAACGTACACAAAAATGGTGTTTCCTACACGATGCACAAAACAGTTTACACAGAATACGAAACTTTGAGAACTTAGAAAACGTATACTTAGGGCCTTTGGGGACCCAGATCAAAACTCGTAAAGGTTGTCTTATGGGACCCACACCTGTTAACTCAAGCAAACCCCCATTATCCTGACATATATGCTATATCAGTTAACCAAACAGAAAGTACTCAAACTTCTTTTGTTGAAATCTCTACATTTGCATCTAGCGAGTAGATGTTTGCATCTCTACTCCCTTTAATGGTAGTTGCATCGCGTTAGTTTTCTTCACTGAGAGCGAACACACATTGCTTCGAATACTTGGTCATTTCTTCATTTTAGCAGATACTCATTGTTTCATTACTTGGAGACTTATACGTTACGCATGCACCTTTTGCTACGCATGCGGTTTCATTTCGAATAAACGCTTCATTGAAGTTCAAATATTATTTTGCTAAAGCTAACTATTGGTTTATGATTTGAATGACCTACGTTATTGTAATTGTGGCTCTTTTACTACCAAGTCAACACACTTTCTTGAAACTTCTTTTATTTCAAGTTACATTCATGATTTATCTTTGTAACCATGCCGAGATTCCCTTGTTGATACATACGTTTATTGTCGGGTTACGCTGAAACCAAGTTCAATTGCTTGAACTTATCCATTTCACATATTCAATTTAAGATGCCATATGATGTATTGAGAGCATCATATTCAATTATTTTTGCAAAAGTTCTTTTGTTTCAAGTCATAATAGACCTGATTGGTCTACGACTCCACTAAATCGTTTGATTTCGATACATTACGGTGATACTTTCACAAAATTGAAGCTTGCGCTAATTTGGTTACTCACTTCATACACAAATTTAATTGGTTATTGATTAACTTGCTCTAAATCCGTTTTGATTATCACGACTAAAACGGTCTCAACGCAGTTGTGCGTTAAGGCAATGGTACATAGATTCATTTCATATCCCAATGTACCTCCTAATGATTCTTTCATTGTCGATCGAATGCCTTGCGGCACTTAACACTTTTTCATCTTCAATAAAAAAACAATGGCCCTTTGATGTTCCGTATTCAACTGAAAACTCCATGACATTGTGTAAAACAAATCTTTAGATTGTCTCAGTACACTTTCATTTGATTTCAAACACGGTGAACTTGTCCAGTCACCACTATTATTGAATTATGTCATGACGACACCTTGTGGTGTCATTACAAACTTGTAGCTTGTGCTAATCATGGTCAACCGTTTCACACGAAACTACACATACTTTTTTTGACTTGTCATTTAAACATTCCAAATGCAACTACGAACTAAGACAATAATACACCAGATTCGCTTGTGATTCATTCGGTGTATTTTCACAGTTCATGAATGTCAACACACTATTTTATCCATGTATTTGTTGGAAGGTTGACAAATCATTTTCATGTTACTATCACATTCGAGTTGATGATTTTGAGTTCATATAACAGATGCTAGGATTTGTGAAAACTCGTTTGCATATTGTGACCGATTGTCTGAGAATCCATTGGTCAAAACTCCTTTGTTACACCCCTGTTAATTGAGTTCCACTAGATTATATATCTATGCGACTCGTGTCCTTTGACATCAAATATTAGAACATATACCTTTTAACCACTGGGTTCTTGTTGAAACATATCTCTAGACTCACCTGATATGAATAAGATTTGATTCGGCTTTGTGGTTATCTACCTTAGTATCATTCATAAACATACACGCGTAATGTAACCTGTAGGATCGTGCGATTGACCCGAATGAGTCGTTCAGAGAGGTTCTGATCTATTTCAGGTGCGGAAAACAAGAAATAGACTCAGTAACAGCTTGATCTTCTCTTAAAATACTCTTCTGATTGATAATATCACAATTACAATCAGGAAACACACCGGCAGCACCTCGGTATGCACAAACACAAAAAGACAGAACTGTTCTATGATTTCGCTCCTAATGACTATATATAGCATCCTTGATTCCGCTCGAAAGAACATAACAACAGTTGGAGCGGAATTAACACCTTGTGATTTCGCTTGAAACATGCACATGCAGTTTCGAGCGGAATCATCAAGTTCGAGCGAAATCAGCTTCTACATAACATAAAACTTGACATTTTCTTGTTCTACGAGCCCTGATCTATACAATCTAATCTAACACTCGATACAAGACGAAGTCGACAGATGTATGCACTAACAGACTCCCCCTCAGATGTTGACGAGTCTTTAGTGTCGTGTCGGACTGTGTCGTGTCTTAGCAACTTCAGTCTTTATCAGTCTTCAGGCTTCACTCTTTCAATCTTCTCTTGCATGTCTTTAGACTTCCCCTTGCGATATGCTGACATTCCTTCAGTTCACCAGCATCATCAGCTTCAGGATCGTTGTCTGGCTTTCACAGGTCCATGATCGTTGCCTGGCTTTCTTCAATTAGAGTCCTCAGGTATTGTAACATGGCTCTCTAAAACATAAGCTTCTCAGGATCGATCAACCTGACTTACTCTCACACAGCTTTGATTTCAAGATCGTCACCTGGCTCTCTTCCAGCTCAGGATCTTTAAATCAGCTCATACTTAACCTGCATAATCTCAACCTCAACATAAATTTTCACACATTTAACAATTCAATATATGCATTAACACTTACTCCCTCTCAAAATTAACTATTCTCTTTGATGAACCATTTGTTAACTTGATCAGAAAAACATTTGAGTACAAACACACACACTCTCTCAAAAATGTCGTCATGTTTAGCACTTGGAATTTTGAAAATCAGCTTTTCAATATCAGTTGTCGAAAATCTTTTTGTATTTTTCAAAAGTTTATGCTAAAACACACACAAAATCTTTATGGATTTTGAAATGTAAAGAAATGCAGTAAAGAAATATTTACAGACAATAATTTTTGTGAGCTTGTGTAAGAGGATCATATCAGTTTATGAGACAAATCACTAACACCGTTAAACTTGATTTCATTTTAAGTGTTAAACAATTCACCAAGATTGTCAGTATATTGGTCCACTTAAATTTTCACACAAAGTTCAATTGATCCGAGATACGATATTAATGTCTTAAGAACTTAAACTTATCTGTGTGTCCCACTACTTGAATATACTCGCGTATCCAGATCCCAATATTCAGTCTTACAGGTGAGTATACCACAGATGATATCTGTATAGGGGTTAGGTGCGAAACCGTGAGAGCTCAGGTCAGAACTTCCGTTCAGCAGAGAGATGACGGCTCGACTTTTGGTGTGTCCCCTTTAGAGGATCTTTTGTTACAACAGCAATGACTATCAATTTTATTGTTTCATCAATTTGCTAAGGGCAGCGCTTTTTCAAGCATTTGCAGAAAGTATTATGCGGGGACTAGGTCAGTATTTCCATACAGCAGAAGTCCTGGGATAATACCCCAGATATCACTAAGCATAAAGACCTAGTATCTCAGAAAGAGAAACAAGATTTCGGGGGTTACCCATATATCCAAGTTTTGTTACCCACAAAATAAGCAAGTTTGAATTTTAGGTTTATTTCTCGTCACAATCTACTAAATGTGCAAAAATCTACTGGCATATCCTCATGAGAATGTTTATCACATTCTTAATTTCCAAATCTTTAGCATGTTGTGACAGTCCACTGATGTACTATCATTTCCTCTATTTCACAACAAAACTCATTTTTGAATTTTATCATGTTTTTGGCTTTTTCAAATTTTCTAATGTTTTTGGATTTTCTGAAATTTTCTACTCCCCCTAAAATTCAAACACATTTAAAGGAGATTTGAAAACAAGCTAAGCTCTTAAGAAAACTCAAAACAAACTGTACAAATAAAATGACAACCGATATCAAATCGCATCAATTCGCCATCCACTTTGGCATAAACAATCAAAACTCCCCATTTCAACAAACTATTTTCTCATTTAGATTTCAGAAACATTTAAGTTTGTTTTAATCAAAATGATTTTTCCGGAAAATAAGTTTGTTTAAACCTCTTGTAGATTCACTTGTAAGTTAGGGGTATGGTTCATCATATTGTTCATCAATCACTTGTATTAAGTTTACATCAAGTTCAACTCAATGGCCTTGACGAATCCTTTGTACCACTTGTAAAAACATCCATAACATCTAACCATATGTAGGAATAAACCTCTACACAATTCATTTTACCAATCAAAATGCCGATTCCTGCTTCGCACTTACCAACCTGGAAGCTCCGGCATAGTCCTTTACCTGTAAAAATTTAAACAATCTTTAAATCCTTCACAAAAACATTTTACAAGAATGATGCCGATTCCTAATCCACGATTACAAACTTGGGATCTCCGGCAAAGTCAGATGTTTCAAGGGAAAAGAATTTCCACCCAAGTCTGACCAACCTTGGGTGTTGTCAGCTCTTTTAGCTCTTGCTCAGTCGGGTTAAAAGTTGCCTTTTTCGTTGAATAAAAATCTTTAACCCCTTTTACTTTCTTATCAAGCATTTTTCCAAAAATTTTCTTAACTTCCACTGAAAACTTTCTCAACATCAAACTCATTTTTCTCGGAGTAAAATTGATCCGAGATTTCAATCTTACCTACTTTTTGTTTAATCTCTTCAAACTTTAGTGATGAAAATTCATCATCACTCACTGAAAACACATAATTTACCATTTTACCTTACCTTGTGGCTCCTCTGGCTTTGTGGAACCAGAATCATCGCCGACTTTCTCACCAGACTTCTTGACAACCCACACTTGGTTGTCCTTTGCTTTCTTTTCGTAAAATTTTTCTTTGAACATTCACCAACTTCATAAGTAGAATTTTCAAAAATTTTAATCCTCTCAGTTGGTGGCTCAACATCAACAACTATCTCTTTCAGTTTTTCAGAAACTCCTTGTTTTGTCTTAGCATTTTTCGGACAGTTCCATACAATGTGACCAGCTTCATTGCACTTGAAACAGATTCGAGTCTCTTTCATATGAAAAACTCCAGTGCCTTTTCTCTTCTTTTCAGCAAGAAACTCCTGGTTTGATTGTCTCCAGAATGGTTTCTTCTGTTCTTCTTCAGCACTTCCACCTGAAACAAATTCTGTTTTTGTTTTAGAATTTTTCTCATTTTATAATTTTCTGGTGGAATAAAACTAAACCTTTCTTTTTGTAGCTACCATTTTGGTTTGATTTCTTTTTAAAACCAGAACCAGAATTGTAACCCTTTTTCTTGCTTAAACGTTGTTGAACTCTTGAAGTGTATTTTTTAGGTTTTCCATTAAGGTTTAAATCTTTTATTTCAGAAATATTGATTTCTATCATTTTGAAAACCTTTTTGATCATTTCAAAACGAACACTTCTTATTGGAAACTCTTTGTCAGAATATAGCTTGTCAGAATCATTCAAAGTATATGCTACTTCGAATGTTTCATTATTCAAGTTTGCTTTTGATAACAAAAACTCTTTACTATATGCCCGTTTAACCGACGACTTTTGACTGTTGACTGACGAACTTGAAACTCCAGACTCAGACTTTAACTCTGACTCCTCATCAGTATCCAACACCTGATCGACCACCTTTTTGATTAACTCAGACTCATGATCAGTGTCAGACGATGTGAAAGTGACATCAATATTTTCTGGTAATTCATCAGTTGTATCGGTTTTTAACTTTATATTGACTGCTTTTTCGACTTGCTCCTCATTTGGTTTTCTGGGAGAATAACCTTCCCAGATTGGAGGCGGACGCTTGTTATAGCTAACAGTCGGTTTCTTACCAGTATTTTTCTTCTTTGGCTTGTCATCTTTGAATACTTCAAAACCTGCAACAGTCGGATAAATTCGATCAATAAGATAATCAGAACTAGAATAACTTTGCAACAAACATCTGATCCTCTCATTTTCGATTTTCTCTGTCTCCAACTCTTGCTTCCACTTTGCACTCTCTTCAATGTAAAAGTTGATAGCTTTCTGCTTCGACATCATCACAGCATTCATCATTGTCAAAGCGTCTTCTCTTTCTAAGTTTGTCTTTTGAAGACCAGTCACATTTCTGTTCAAAACATCGTAAGATTCCTTCACGTAATTTAGATTGAACAGCAACTGCTCCTTCTTCTTCTCATACTCAGCCAACTTCTCATCTTTTGCTGCACATTCTTTGCATGATTCTAAACACTTTGTGCAAGTTTTGATGACTTCTACAATCTTTTCTACTTCGATGATTTTCTCCACTTCAACCACTTTTTCTGCTTTAGTCACCTTCTCTGGTTCATTTACCTGCTCAGTTTCAGAAACCTCAGCAACACTTTCAGCCTTCATTTCTTGTTGTTCTTTTGCAGCTCGTTTCTCCTTTAGCTTTTCCAGGCGATATGCAAAATAAAAATGAAAACTTTCAGGAGACAGATGAGATTTTGCAATATTAATATGTTTCTCTTCCTCATCATCACTGCTGTCATCTATTGGTGACTGATCAAGCTCTACAAACTTTTCAGAACTATCATCCGATGAACTAGTATCCAATGGAGCTTGATCAAAAACAATTTCTTTTTCTGAACTAACATCACTTTGTGAACTTTCATCTGCACTTTGTGAGCTTTCTTCAGATGCAACAGACTTTTCCTCCACATTCTTCACAGTCTCACCAATGGACTCCATCCATGTCGCAAACATATCTGGTTCTTTAACGATCTTAGCAATGAACGCTTTAAATTCTCCTTTTTCATCAACAAACATATCCCAGCTGAAGCCTTCAGGTAGTTTTTCATCACCCTGATTGATTAAAGATGCTTTGCTTTCGGATGATATGTATTTGTTCCAGTTCAAATCCACCAAACATGCTCTCTTTGAATCCTCGATCACTTTTCTACCATGAGCCACCTGTGGTTCTTGCTGTTGTTGCTGACCAACCTATTGATAAATTGCTTTTTGGTAATAGTCATCTTTTCCGAATGGATTCTTCACATCACTAGCTTCTCTGTTCTTGCATTCCCTCTTGAAATGACCTTTCTCCCTGCATTTAAAACAAGTAACTTTAGATTTATCAAAACCTAAAGTAGAAACATGTGCATCAAGAAAGTCATTTCTCCCGGTAATCAGTTTAAACTTTTCTGCTCTCCTAAGAACACTAGCTAGACACCATTTGATGTCCATAAGTTCCATCTCTTCAGCGTCTATCTGATTGTAATCCTCCTTTGTTAGCATAGGATTCCCGATCCGTCCTGCAACTAGACCTTCATAAGATAGCAACACGGAACCAAGTAATGCCATATGATCTTTTGCAATCTCTTCAGAAAAGCTTTGTCCATCTGGAAGATTCAATGCAATGTTGCATTGTATCACACAACCATTTCCAGTTTTTGAACTTTGATACTGAAAACTTGATGTTGTTTCTTTTGGATTAACACTCGGATATGAAGAGAAACCACTGTTTTTGTTTGAACTTTGATCAACTTTTTGAGATGAGTCACCAGCACTAAAAGCAGTTTGTATCTTTGGACTTCTTTCAGCTTCTGGAATACTACCTTTTAGTACATTTTCACATCTTGTTAACCACACGGATTGGTCATCCTAGCAATCTTCTGTTGTTCCAGATCTTGACCTTCAATTTTCTCGATGAATTGAGAAATTGTTAACCCATCATAAACTCCGGTGTTTTTCAAGATCATCAAGTAAGTTCCCCATTCTTTTTGAGGTAAAGCATCAGCTAGTTTGTCGACCCACTCTTCACGATCTTTAGTTATGCTCAACATTGACATGGATCGCACTAAGTGGCAATATCGTTCAATTAGCTTCTTTGTATCTTCCCTGGGCAAACTAGTGAATAGATCAAATTCTTTCTTAAGCAGTGCCTTCTTGCTTTTAATCATGTGTTCACTGCCTTCAAACTTGAATTTAAGTGCATCCCAGATTGATTTTGAAGTTTTATCATGTTGGAGTAACACAAAGATGTCTTCTTTGATGGCTTGTTGAAGCAAACTTATCATCATCTTTTCAGCACGATACATTTCCGTTCTTGATCAGTAAACTCCGAGAGTTCTTTGATAACTTGGAGATCAGTACGTGGTAAGACATATTTCTTCAGAATACATTCCCATGATCTAAGATGGTTAGCTTGAACCCAGTTTTCGAAACGATCCTTCCATCCATAATATTCTTCGATGCTCATTAGCTTCGGGGGATTTTGAGTAGTTCTGGTTTCATTTTCCACGTTCATGTTCTGAGCAATGGAAGCCGGAGTAGTCGGGGATGAAGCGAACGCATTGTAGAACTCTTCACTCATGATTACGTATCACGTTTTTCAAACACAGTAACTTTTGCGCGGAATAGCAGATAACCCTTACAAGCGAAATCAAAAACTGACTTTTCTAGCGGAATACTCAAATTCTTTTTGGAGCGAAATCACTAGTCACTTTGGAGCGAAATCTCAAATATGATATTCTGGAGCGGAATCAGCAAAAAGTTTGGATCGGAATCAACTTTTTGTAGCTTGGAGCGAAATCTCAAGATAAACTTCTCTGGAGCGGAATCACCAGGATGCAGTTTGGAGCGGAATTATCAGGAATTCTCGAGCGGAATCTGTTATTTGGTACACTCGAGCGAAATTAACAAAAGTTTGAAGCGGAATCAACACTAAGTTGGAGCGGAACCTCAATTTTGAGCGGAATTAGTCCACCAAAATCAGTATTTCAGGCGGAATCAGAAAGCATCCGTTCCAGCGGAATCACTTCGGGGTTCAATTTTTGTCATTTTTAAGTCGAATTTTACTGTGATTCTTTCAAGGCTTTCTGAACTGATGAAAGAAGGTGTAGAAGATAGAAAATGCAATCAAAAACAGCTGTAAACTGCAGAACTCCTCCTCCTGAGCTCTGATACCAATTGTAGGATCGTGCGATTGACCCGAATGAGTCGTTCAGAGAGGTTCTGATCTATTTCAGGTGCGGAAAACAAGAAATAGACTTAGTAACAGCTTGATCTTCTCTTAAAATACTCTTCTGATTGATAATATCACAATTACAATCAGGAAACACACCGACAGCACCTCGGTATGCACAAACACAAAAAGACAGAACTGTTCTATGATTTCGCTCCTAATGACTATATATAGCATCCTTGATTCCGCTCGAAAGAACACAACAACAGTTGGAGCGGAATTAACACCTTGTGATTTCGCTTGAAACATGCACATGCACTTTCGAGCGGAATCATCAAGTTCGAGCGAAATCAGCTTCTACATAACATAAAACTTGACATTTTCTCGTTCTACAAGCCCTGATCTATACAATCTAATCTAATACTCGATACAAGATGAAGTCGATAGATGTATGCACTAACATAACCCTAAGAAGTTAAGGTAGTACGAATTTCGAGGAAGAAATTTTCTTAACAGGGGGAGAATGTGACAACAGCCAAATTTGCATGCATCCATACAATTAATTAATCTTGATTAGTGCTTAAATGACTGTGCTGAATTATACTTAACTGCTTTCTGATTACTGCATCATTCTTACATGTGCATCACATATTGCATAATGACACATCATTATTACATGCAAAATTTATTGTCATACGTGATGCATAAAGCACGGTTAGCACAATTAACGGATAAGACAGAAAAATGTTGACGGGGTTCAGTACATAGATAGACGTTGTTTTGAGACACAATGTGAGCCAGAGACTAAGTGCTACACTAGCATGGTGTGTAGGGAAGTAAGGACCACAAAACTGCTTTTCTAGGTGATAGTTAAAGTGTCGGAAAGTGCCTAAAACCCAGATAAAGTGCAGAATTCTGCATAAATCAGCAATATTCAGCATTTTAACAAACTAGTAACATGCAAAAAAATGGCAAAATGGTCCTGAATGCTTTCCTAGGTGTCGGGAATTAAAAGTGTCACAAAAGGGTACTTAAAGAACACTAAACGGAATAGTTTGACACTTTAACGAACCGGTATCTAACCGAACAACCGGACATTACCCGAAACACAAAAAATTTACTAGAAGCATTATTTTATTAATTCTATGCTAGTTATGATCCCCAAACACCTTAACACACTATATAATGCATCATACACTTAAACACTAACTAATACCCTTAACTTCCAACTATATTATCTAACTAATCCTTAAAAGTTACACTTAGACCCCCCCCATGATAGTAATCGGCCACATGGCCTAAATGGTGGATTCTATATGATCTTGCTAAGATATGGTAACATCTTGTAAGATTTATGAAGATATTGTATTGTACTTAGTAAACATACTACCCAAAGGTTAAAGGATTAGAATGGTTATAAGTAAAGTATGGAAGGATGTAAGCTCATTCTCACTCACACACTAACACACACAAATCCTTCATCTCCCTTGGGAGCTCACGACCACACCCCATCACCATACCATCTCCATTTTCACTTCATCTTCATCCATTCTAAGGTGTACACAAGGTGTAAGCAACTAAGTTAGGAAGCTTGGAGCTTTCGGAAGTTGAAGGACCACTCTTAATTGCTTTTATCAACTTCATTTCTTCACTTGTTCATCCCTAGCCTTGAGCTAGTAGTAAGATCTTCTACACACCCTTTTACATCTTGTTTAGATGGCTAAAAGATGAAATATGTTGCAAATCATGAAGAACACTAATGAACAAGAAGGTGAACCCTTAACATAAGCTTAATAACAAAAGAATATATGTTGTTTTAGTGTTGATTTGCTTCTTGATGATTGATTGTTTGTGTTAGTGATATTAGACATCATAAGTGTCCTACTAGATTGTGATTAAACACATGATCTAGTAAGTTAAGGTGGTGATCTTGTGAAAGACCAAAATCATCATGCTTTATGTTTATATGAACTTGAATAATAAAAGTTGTTTTCATATGATGATGATTTAAACAAAATAAAAGTCTTGTGAATGGATGATTTCTAAAATAATTTTTCCAAAGAAACCAAGTTAAATAACAAGATTTGTATAAACATTGTTTTTAAAGAAACTAACCATGTTTCTAGTGGTGAAACAAGTATAAGAGTACATGGTTAACAAGAAAAATACAAGAAGAGTAATTTTTGAAAAATCGTCACACAAGTTGTAGAGATCTAAAATCTTCAAGAATGATGTTATTAAATAAATAATCATATTTTTAAGGGTAACTAGGCTTACTAAAAACACTAGTAAGTTTACTACAAGTTTTTATATAAACTCAAGTTCATGATCATTATGTAGATAGCTTTGTTTTAGCACATGGTAAGTGTGGATTAATTGTTGATTGTTTATGATGATTTTAAAAAGAAAATGATATGTTTTGATAGCATGGATACCTCCATTTTTAGGAGAAACTATGACAAAATTTTCTAAAAATAAAAACACTTAAAGAAATATTTTCTAACAGATATTTACTAGTGTATTTTAACTATGGTTTTCAATATAAACTTTGCCATAATTTTTGTAACAAAAATACAAATATTGGAGGTTGGTTTTATAAATAAAAATGAGTAAATAGATATTTAGAATATATTAAGACACTTGTGTGAATATTTGTATACTTTGTGAAATAGTTATATTATTTTAGGGTAAAATAATATAACTTAACATAATACCAAGAATTTGCAATCCAAAATAATACCAAAAATCACAAGGTATAAATATATAAGTTACACACTTAAATATTGTGAAACCGCACACAAGAACGTAACTTATGAAATATTCTGGAAAATACCGTTGTAAATATGTTTTTGGTAAATACTATTTTGGATACAAAAGAAATGAAAATATGATTTTTAGTATTATTACCAAGTTATCTCATGTTTTTGACAAGTAGAAAATATATTATTTTGGGAAGTAAAAGTATATTTTCTTGGAATTACGAAGAAATATAATATTTTTGGGAAAAATATATATATTTCCTTGAAATACATTATTTTGGACAAAATAAGTTTATATATATTTTCTAAGAGAGACTTGAAAATATATTGTTTTGGAAATATATATTGGGAATATATTGGCATATTTTTATTTGGAATAATACACCGGAATACGACGCCAATACATGGCAAGTTATACAAATACAAATACGAATATACCCATCCTTGGGAAGAAAATACGAATAACAATACTTGAGAAGTATTATTACAAAAATATTGTTTAACAGTTATTCCAAAAATTAAAAATAATTTAAAGTTAAAATAATTATTATTTTAACAAATAATTATAACTTGGAATAATATCAGAAACCTAACTCAAAAACGTAAATACTAAGGCAAGGCTCGTTCGTCTAATAGACGTTAGTACATTGTAGGTAGTCGTGTTTGCTGAGTAGATTTGAGTTACGAGTACTGAAGACGCAAAACTGTGAGTTCATGTCCCCTTTTTCTTCTAACTGTTTTCAGTTTTATAACTTCGGGGGTGACATACATGTTACAACTGTTTACAAACGTTATTATTTGGTATGGTTAGCTAAGGAAGGGTACTGCTAGATCATGTGAATGAGTAGGGCGATTAAGGCCATCAATCCTCGTTATTGGACCGAGGGGCATGAGTGATAAATCTATTTGGGTGTAGCGAGCCCCACCCGTGAGTCCATCGAGTGGACCATGTGGTGACTATGTATTACAGCCGGAGGCCCGGTACAAGTCTGCTAGGTTTGAGTCTTCCTGCATCACGTCACACATATCAATGGCCTTGCAAACCATTGGTGATCTGTTTTTCCTTATTGCTTTCATACCGGGACTTATAAACTTTCATACATACTTACAATGACTTCAAGGGTTTACTCAGACACACAAACAAACACATGAACTCGCTCAACTTTTGTTGATGTTTTCAAACTACATGTATTTTAGGGAATTAGTAATTGGATCTGGCGAGCGTTGGAAGTTTTTAAGTTGCGTTAGGAATAAAGATGTCATCCATGGTCTTTGAGTTTGGTCAGTGTGTGTTATTCCTGGACGAGACACGTCTTCGAAACCTTGGTGTTTTTCAACAACTTTTGATGAGTCCTTAATGAACTCACAAACAATTTGTATGATTTGTAAAAACTTGAATTTGAAGTCTATGTTTCAAAACATTGTTGTTATGTTTTATACTTATTTAATGGATGACGAATTTATGGTTTTATCATATATTTGTTGTTATGGTTGAATGTAATGGTATTAAGAAAGTCACATCATAATCACGCTTTCGCAAAAGTCAGGGTGTGACAGTAATCAAGATGATCATGAGAAGCATCTTAGGTGCATTCTAGAGCTATTAAAATAGGAGAAGCTTTACGCCAAGTTCTCCAAGTGCAAGGTTTGGCTTCGAGAAGTCCAATTTCTTGGACATGTGATTAGTGAGCACGGTATCGTGGTGGATCCCGCTAAGATAGAAGCCATAATGAACTGGGAAGCACCAAAGACGCTTTCTGAGATTTGTAGCTTCTTAGGTTTGGCCGGTTATTATAGGAGGTTCATTGAGAACTTTTCAAGGATAGTCATTCCTTTGACTACCTTGACCCGTAAGAATGTCAAGTTTGACTGGGGTCCAAAACAGTAAGAATCCTTCAAGATTCTAAAGCACAAGTTGAGCAATGCTCCAGTGCTAACTCTACCTGAGGGTATTGAAGATTTTGTTGTCTACTGTGATGCCTCGCACGCAGGCATGGGTTGTGTGCTGATGCAGAGAGGAAAGGTGATTGCCTACGCATCACGACAACTAAAGATGCACGAAAGGAATTACACCACCCACGACTTGGAGCTGGGTGTCGTTGTATTTGCACTTAAGTTATGGAGACACTACTTGTATGGAACATAGTGTATTATATACACTGACTATAAAAGTCTCCAACATCTATTCAACCAGAAGGACTTGAATATGAGATAACACCGCTAGATGGAAACACTGAATGATTTTGATTGCGAGATTCGCTATCATCCCGATAAAGCAAACGTGGTTGCCGATGCGCGTAGTTGCAAAGAAAGGGTTAAACCGATTAGGATTAACGCCAAAAGCATTGAGCTCAGGAACAACTTGAATGAGAAGCTATTGAATGCGCAAAAGCAAGCCCTATTAGAGGCTAACCTAGTGAGGGATTGGGTGGAATTGTTGATCAGTTGTCACCATGGAAAGATGGAATTCTTAGATTCAATGGTCGAATCTGGGTTCCAATTCTTGGATCTAATCCCTCCAGGAAGCGCATAGTTCCAAATATTCTGTTCACCCTGGAAGTGACAAAATGTACCAAGATTTAAAGAAGAACTATTGGTGGATGGGTATGAAGAAATCCATAGCCACTTATGTAGCCAAGTGTCTGACGTGTTCAAAGGTTAAAGCTGAACACTAAAAGCCGTCAGGACTTCTACAACAACTTGAAATTCCCACGTGGAAGTGGGAAATGGTAACTATTGATTTGATTACCAAGTTACTTAAAACCAAATGTGGCAATGACATGATTTAGGTCATTGTGGATAGACTGACTAGGTCAGCTCATTTTTTGCCCATAAATGAGACGTATAGCTCCGACAAGTTGGAAAAATTATATGTGGATGAGATTATATCCCTGCATGGTGTGTAAGTATCTATTGTATCTGATAAAGATACTAGATATACTTCTCATTTCTGGAAAAGTTTCTAGCAATCCTTAGGCACAAGATTAAATTTCTATACAGCTTACCATCCTCAGACTGATGGACAGAGTGAGCGTACTATCCAAACTTTGGAATACATGCTTAGGGCATGTGTGATCGACTTGGGTGGTAGTTGGGATGACCATCCCCCCTAATCGAATTCTCCTACAATAATAGTTATCATACAAGCATCAAGGCTGCTCCTTTTGAGGCCTTGTATGGGAGAAAATGTCGAACACCCATTTGTTGGGCTGAATTTGGGGAACCCCAACTATCAGGACTAGAATTTTCCGGGAGACCACGGAGAAGATTGTGCAAATCCGTGATCATCTCAAAGCTGCCAGGGACAGGCAGAAAAGCTATGTTGATAAGAGGCGTAAACCTCTTAAGTTCCAAGTAGGGATAAAGTTTTGCTGAAGGTATCACCCTGGAAAGGTGTGATACGCTTTGGAAAGAAGAGCAAGTTAAGCCCAAGATATATTGGACCATTCGAGATAATCGAATGTGTCGGTTCAGTAGCTTATAAGATAAATCTGCCTGAGGAGCTTAGTGGAATTCACAATGTGTTTCACATCTATAATTTAAAGAAATGTCTAGCCGATGAATCGCTATCAATGTTACATCACGATGTGCAGATTGATGAAAACCTGAGATTTGTTAAGAAACCAATTTCGATCGAGGATCGACAGGTTAAGAGCTCTGAAGGAATTTTATACCTATTGTAAAGGTTAAGTGGGATGCCCGCCGTGGCCCCGAATGTACATGGGTGGACCCATGTTTATAATCTTTTTATTTTTTTAATTGCTCAGGGGTAATTTAGTCATTTTACATACACTTAACTGAGAAAGTTAACAGAGGTTAGTGATAAGGACCACACGAATGCAAAAATTGCAACCACTGGTACCAACTCTGTAATTATTGAAGCCTTGGAAACAAGTCTACAATTTCTGCAAGCCACAGGGACCAACCAGGAGTTTAACTCTTTACAACCCTATGGTTTGGGGCAAAAATTAATTCAGATGACCCTAAGAAACTTTTTGTTGTCTACAACCTCCACCTTTTAAAAGCGATATGTAACACCTCGTAAATTCATGTCCGGTAATGTACTTACACATGTCTATACTCCCAAATGTGCCTAATGTTGGCCGGAGTGACTAATTATGACTTAATTGAAAGTATGAATGTGGAGGGACTAAAGGTGTCAACATGCAAAACTTATGCCTCTGAGTGACCCTTTACGGACCGTAAGCCTTTGGGCTTATGGACCACAAAACCTTTTTATTTTTGTTGCCTGATGACGGTTACAGACCGTAAAGGCATTACGGTCCGCAAAGAACTTCAAATCAGTATGCGCGTTGAGTCCTTACGTACCGCAAAGGGTTACCCCTTACGGTCCGTAAAGAGGTACAAGTGTCAGAATTTTGTTTGGGCTCCAAGTATGATGTGGGCCCAAGTGTGGAGGAGTGGGCCATTTCATATTTGGAGACCAAAGCTCGTGTGACAAAAGGGGCTTCACTAAAATGGCTCTAACTTGGGTTACGAGGGTCCGTTTTGGGTGTACGACTAGGCGAAACGATCCAGAGAGCGAGGCCTATCTTTCTACAAACGCCGTTGGCAGTTTGTGTCATCGTTCGGGCCCAAAAATGCTTATTTCTATGAGTTATTTATCGTTTTATGTTTTTATTGCTTTTGGTGGACTTTTATTTCGTTCTAGCTTTTGGCCTAAGTGTTTTTTGAGGCCCGTTTTCAATTTAGCTTGTTATTTATATGGATGTAATGGGAGAAAACAAATCAGTTTTGGAATATATGAACAATCATTTTTCTCTCCCAATTCACTAGTGTGTGTTTTGTGTGTGAAAATCCCAATTTTCAGTATTCTACATGAATCAACGAATTTTGGAAGAATCGTTCCTGGTATTATGTGAGAATCAACAGGTCCGATTTCCTATCCCGTTTTCTAGTCTTCATGTATACCACCATTTCGAAACCATGAGCTTCATGGCTGTTCTTTCCACGTTTCGGGACACTTGTACTGATCCAAAATGAGCTCCAACACCTGACAACATCTCAAATCTTGCTCCAATACTATAAATAGCACACTTGATGCAACTCATTTTCTTGCATTTCTTCTCTAAATCTTCTCTACTCCTATTTGAAAGTTCCTGAGCTTATAGGAGCTTCCCTATGAGTTCAAATCATTCTCTTAGACCACTTGTTGTTAGTGCATTAATGTCTATCGCCTCCGTCAATTCAAAACCATAGCTGAAACTGTTTAATTCTAGGCTTTATGTTGTAATTAGTTACTAAAAGGCAAGGTGGAATAATGGTAAATAAGGAGAACCTCCTTATACCTTGGCCTATAAATAGAAGCCTTAGGATTAGAGTTTAAGACTTTTGCCATTTGTGAGCTTTGGTGCTTAGAGAGAGAAACTAGAGAGAGAAAGTGGCAAAACGTGATTCTCGGAGCTTGTATTCGTCAGATCATCAATAGAATCACCGATTAGTGTACGTCTCGTGTGTTCGGTCACGCACGTTCACGGATTCCGCACGTCGAACGTGTCGTTACGCAATCGTACGGTGTTAAAACCGGGACCTACAAGTGGTATCAGAGCAGGTGCTCGGTTGCGAAGATCAAACGCACAGATTCGTACAAGTTTTGATCAGATTCAGAGCCAAAATCATTCAGATTTGTCAAATTCTTCTTATTTTTCTTGTTCTTCACGTTTTTAACTGATTTTTGACAAATTGAACAGGTTTCTACAGTTGAAAATTGCTGATTTTCGGATATGTTGTGCGAAAGTACTTGATCTACAAGCCTACAAGTTTTCAGATCTTAATTCCTAACCGTTTGGGAGAAATCTGCGTTTTTGTGTTCGACATTGCTGAAACTTTTCGTCATTAGCTGATATG
Organism: Helianthus annuus; assembly: GCF_002127325.2. Lineage (NCBI taxonomy): Eukaryota > Viridiplantae > Streptophyta > Magnoliopsida > Asterales > Asteraceae > Helianthus > Helianthus annuus. The sequence goes on from NC_035442.2 coordinate 92,862,682, forward strand.
TACTGTTCGATCGAACAGCAGTGTTAAATGTCACTTGATCGGCTGGTGTAACCGATCAGCAGTGTTAAATGTCACTTGATCGACTGGTGTAACCGATCGAACAGCAGCGTTAAATGTCACTTGATCGGCTTGTGTAACCGATCGAATAGCAGCATCACTGACACTGCCATTCATTAAAACTTTGACTTTGTTGACTCTGGCCGATCGAACAGCATCACCGAACGGCCAGCAACTCCTGTTCGATCTACCGCCTTATTCAACCAATCGGTTAACAAACACATCATTTAAGTCAAACATCATTATGCATTGACAGTCAAAATCATTTAATGAAGACAGTAAGCATGTGATTGTATTGTGTGAGGTCAAGTAACATTGTGAGTTTAATAAACAGTTAACAATCTATCGGCCCTATCAGATTCTTTATCATATTGTTGGCCCTATCAAACAAAGATTAAAAATTGACTCAGACTTGTATGCTGAACGGCCCAATTAGAAATTAGATAAAATCAAGATTGTCGGGTTAGTGAACTTTGAGGTCAAATAGGATTACATTGAAAACTAAAGTTGTCGGCCATATAATCAAAAGTTAAAATCAATATTATAAATCTCGACTAAATCAAAATGTTAAAACATTAAGTTGTCAGATTGCATGTGCTTCAATCAAAATAGTCAAAATAATTACAATTCATAATGATGCCAGCCTTTATAACAGATTGTCGTGTGAATCATTGAATGTATTTGTGAAGCATTATCTGTTGTCAACTCATGTGATTTACAAATTCGCGGTTCAATCAAGTAAGCCTTAGTGGAATGGTCATGATGTGCTTTGACTGAATTGAAATTTAACGGTTCAATAGATAAAATACACAGTTAATCAATTCATTAAAGTGTCAGTCAGCATGTGAAAATTCATCGTTTTGCACGTGAAGAATACTTGTTTCATTATATCTCACCGAACGGCCAGCAACAACATTTTTGTCGTTTGTTTCACTCAATCGGCTAGCAAGTTTTGGTTCGAACAGCATTATTAAGCAGCTTTGATCGGCTGGCTAAACCGATCGAACAGCAGAGAAAGTGAAACTCAATCGGCTGGCTAAACCGATCGAACAGGAGATTTAAGTGCAATTCGATCGGCTGGAATAATCGAACGAACAGCAGCTTTCATTCCCATTCGATCGGCTGGTATAACCGATCGAATAGCAGCATATCTTGTTCGATCGAATAACATTCATCTCGTTCGTTCGAATAGTATTCATCTTGTTCGATCGAACAGTAGCATTTTCCTGTTCGATCGAGTAGCTTATTCGATAACCTAGCATCCTTCTGTTCGATCGAGTGGCTCACTCGATCTGCTAGCATCTTGATTGTTCAAACGGTTGGCTTACTCGATCGGCTAACAGGTCTTATTCGATTGAGTGGCTCACTCGATCGGCTAGCATATTCTAACCAATCGAATAGGAAAGTCACACTTGATCGGATTGTATTAATTTTCATTGGCTCGAACATATTAATTTCAACCGATTCTAGAATATCAAGTTCATCCAATTGAGTTTATCAATTAGTTCATTCGAGTCACGTTTAATCAAAAGTTATTTCATAGTGTAAACTGATCGATTGTTTGATTGCTTGCAGGAAATTCAAGGTGATTTACAAAGAACATATTTCAAGAAATTATTCAAAGATGTCAGGCAGTAGTGAAGAATTCTACAATACGTTTTGCAACGCTTTCACTTCAGAATCATCTGAGAGAAGATCCGAAACAAGAAATTATTCAAAAGAGATCTCTGATCATTTGAAGTATGATAATCTATATGGAAGCCAACAGAAACCACCGAAACTAATGAAGATTGAAGATTATAACTGGTGGAAAAATCGGTTTGAGGGTTGGGTAAAAGCTTTCGCTCCTGAAAGCTGGTTAAAATTAAAATATGGATATACTGAACCAGTAAAAGAGGGAGGAGAGTTAGTAAACGAAAAAGAGTTCACAGAGATAGATGTTAAAAATATAGTAGCTGAAAACAAAATGATCACTTTGTTACATCAATCAGTAAGAGAAGACATTATTTCACTGCTAAGGGATTATGGGAAGCTCTTGAAAGAAAATGTTTGGGAAGTGCCGAAATCATAAAGAACAAAAAGAAATTGCTTAGAAAAGAGTATGATTTATTTGGTTGTTTTAAAAATGAATCAGTTTATCAAATGATTGAGAGGTTTGGGCACTTGAAATTAGAACTGGCAAGACATGGGATTGAATACTCTCAAGAAGAGTTAGTCGATAAATTGTTTGACTCGTTGCCATATGAGCTGGATTGGCAATATTATGCTTTGATGTTGAAGAATACGATCAAGTCTGAGGATCTTACAGTTGATTTGTTGATTGAAAGACTTGAAAGTCATGAATTGGAGAACAGAAAACCCAATAAAGTCAAAACATACCAACAGAATGTGGATCTATATTACAAAGGAAACATGTTTGAGCAAAAGTCAAAATCAGGATTTAGTGCTGAAAGTTCAAAGGATTCACCTCAGCAGAGTTCTTCAAGAGATCCGGGTTATCATTCATTTGGTTCAAATTCTTCAAATCCAGACATAGTCCATTGCAATATCGCCATAGATCTGAAAAACTCTCAAAGTCTGAATGCTGAAGCTGCCAAGCAACAAATGGTGTTCTTAGTATCCATCCTGGAATCGTACGAAAGTCTGATCGCGGGAAAAGTAGGAAACCCAAAAATGACAAAAGAAGATTATGATCAGATCGATCCAGAGGAGATGGAGCTAATGGATATTAAATGGTGCATGGCTAGCACAATGAGGAGAGCACAACGTTTCATGGAGATCACTGGAAGATCATCTTTGGCATCTGGTGATTCGAAATTAGGGTTTGATAAGGAAAAAGTTACCTGTTTCAAATGCAAACAGAAAGGACACTTCAAGAGAGAGTGTACAAACAGGTAAACTGACGAACCAACAAATCCATTCAGAGATGATTACTACAAGAAAGCAATTTATCATCGTTCCAGTGGATCATCAAATGTGAATCAGAAACAAATCGATGAAGGGTTATCAAAATCTAGGGCGATGGCAGTTATTCATGACGATGAAGGTTACGACTGGAGTCAAGTTTACCGTGAAGAAGATGTGGTTGGATATGCATTTGTGGCTGAGGCTGATCTTGATAGATGGTGGAAAATTGATTATGCAAGATGGGGAATTGAAAAATTCCGAGGGTCATTCAAAGAAGCCCAAAGAGCCAAAAGATGGAATGATGAATTGGAGTGTTACATGGATCCATGGGGTAATCCAGTTGTTGACCCATCAAAAGTGAATTTTGAAGCCGTAAAAAATTTGCTTCCAAGGCATGCTACTTTCAACACAAGGAGGTTATCTGATAAAACGTATCTGCCGGATTTGGAGAGCAAGATAAGAGAAGTTTGTGAAGCAAGTCTACCGAAGGTGGTAGAAATGAAGAAGAGAAAAGAAGAAGAATTGAAGAAGATGATTGAAGAAGTGAAGACTGTCGCAAAGCTTGCTGCTGGAAAGGAACAGAAAGCCGAAGAAGAGCAGAAGATTGAAGAAGAACAGAAAGAAGAAGAAGAAAAGAAGAAAGAGGAAGATCAGACAGAAGAACCGGTGCTGAAAGAGTCTGAGGTAAGCGAATCTTCTGATCTATCGGATGTTAAAACTGTTGAAAACAATGAAAAACAAGTGCAGGAATTGCATAGAAATGTGCAAAGTCTGTACTGAAAAAGATGAAATGATAAAAACAAAAGAAATTGAAATAAATAAACTTGAAAATGTTTTCACAATAAAATGTAAAGAAATGATCGAAAAAGAAGAAATTTTGAAACAAAAGGTTGAAAAACTAACACAGAAATGTCATGATCTTGAAAAGGAAAACGAAATGTATAGACAAATGTGTACAGCAAAATGTTTTGGTTGCGATGAAAAAGATTATAAGCTTCAAAATTTTCAAAAAGAATATGATAATTTGAAGTGGTCAAATCAAAGAGTACAAGAAGCTTATGATACTTTGAAGAGCCAAGTCAAATGTTTTGATCAAAGATTGCCTGAAACTTTAACAACCAATGAACTGTATGAGAGAAAGTTCAAAGAAAAGCAACTTGAATTAAACAAGTGTGTTGATGAAGTTGCTAATCTCAAACAAGTTCTGGTTGAAAAGGAAAAGATAGTTACAAAACTTCAAAGTTATCATAACTCTTCGTACATCCTCGAACGCATTTTCAACATCACACCAGATGACAAAGATACTGACAAGAATAAAAAAGGTATTGGTTCAGAATTTCATCAGGTACCACCACCATTGAGAAACAATTATACTTTTTATGATGAGGAAAAGGTGGAAAAAGGTCTGAACATAGTTGACCAATTACCTGAAAGTATCGATGTGACTTACGCCAAATCTGATGAAGCTGATGATTCAGAGGTGGTAAGTAAGGTTGTTGAAAGCGTTTTGAAAGATGAGTCAACCAAAGGTAAGTCTGAATCACATGATGAAAATGTGGGAAATTTTCATTATGGTTATCTCAAACATTCAAAATCTGAGAAAGTTGTGAATGATGATTCAAAAGGATTGGTTTATACCATGATTGGATCGGACAAATTATTCTTAGATATTGTATTCCCGATTCAAAATGTGATCTCAGAAAGGATTGATAAAGTTTTTAAGATGGTTGAAATTGAAAAATCAGAAATTTCAAAATTTGTTGGGAAGAGTAAGAAAACTTTTTATAACAAACCTGGTTACAAAAAAAAAAGAATATGAAAGCAGGGTTGGGTTATAAAAAGAAACAAAATCAAAATAAAAGATTTGACAAACAAAATGTTCAAACGAAAACAAATTTTGTTCATGGGAGAAGTTCGGAAGAAGAGAAAGAACTCCAATTTAGACGACAGTCTAATGAAGAGTTTTCTATGATCAGAAAAAGAAACAACAACAGGCTAAAGATGTTTCAAAGAAAACATGTTTTAAATGTGATCAAATTGGACATGTTGCACGCAAGTGTCCAAACACAAAGCCTGTTGATGTTGAAAAACAGAAGTCTGAAGATGTGAGACGAAAGTTTACCAGATTTGATTCAAAACAAACTTGGAAGTACAACACAAACAAGTTTGCTTCGAATCAAACTTGGAAACCAAAACAGACAAGGTTTGATTCAAGACAAACCAAGAATTCTCTTACACCCAGATTCAGAACAACAAAAAGTTGGCAAACTTCAGTTGATATGGTAAAGCCAAATCAATTTTCGAAACCAAAAGTTGTTGTTCAAAGTCAAAATAATCAAAACGAGTCACGATTTTACAAAAGAAGTGCTTCAAAAGGACAAAACTACGTGGTTAAGAAACAAGTGACTTTTGAAAATGATAAAAGGGTTGAAATCAAAGATGAAAAAGTTTTTGTACGTGATGACAAAGACTTTCCATCATTGAATGAATATTGTGTTGAAATGCCTAAGGTCCAACAGACCTGGGCTAAATTGTTCAAGTAATTGAGTTTGTGAATGTGCAGGTGCTCAACAAAACCGAAGATTGTGAGAATGGAAGTTGGGGCAGCCTGGCACAGGAGAAGAAGGCTACAGAACCCTGGTTTGGTTGAACAGGGAGTTTATCTGTTTTTGTACATAAATAAACAATATTTCAAAAAACCCTAAAAATTGAAAAATTTAAAAACCAAAAATATGTTTCATTTTGTCAAATATTAAAAAAAAATTTCAAAAATATGTTACTTGAATATGCCGAAACCCTCACGGCGGAACAAACATGATTACTTTCACCAGATTGAAAAACGGTTTTCAAACTGTAAAATATCAATGTGTTGTAAATCATGGGGGTACATTATGTTTTCTGCAAAACATGTGAAGCAGAAAATGGATAGCGAGACAAAGCTATCAGTGTCGGTTTGTCAAATTTTCTTTAAATGTTTTGAATTTTAGGGGGAGTAAAAATTTCAGAAAATACAAAAACATTAGAAAATTTGAAAAAGCCAAAAACATGATAAAATTCAAAAATTGAGTTTTTGTGTAAAAAGAGGAAATGATAGTACATCAGTAGACAATCACAGTACGCTAAAGAATTGTAATGCTATAATGTGATAAACGGTCTCACTGATGATATGCCAGTAGATTTTTACACGCTTAGTAGATTGTTTTCGAGATATAAACCTAAATTTCAAACTTTATTTATCTCGTGGGGAACATCTCTCGGATATATGGGTAACCCCCGAAATCTTGTTTGAAAGGTCCCTCTTTTTGAGATACTAGGTCTTTATACTCAGTGATATCTGGGGTATTATTCCGGGACTTCTGCTGAATGGAAGTTCTGACCTAGTCCCCGAATAATACTTTCTGCATTGCTTGAAACATAGCGCAACCCTCAGCAAATTGATGAAACAATAAAATTGATAATCATTGTTGTTGTAAAAAGATCCTCTAAAGGGGACATATCGAAAAGTCGAAGCCGTCATCTCTCTGCGTATACGGAAGTATCGACCTGAGCTCCCACGGCCCTCGCATTTAACCCCTTACAGATATCATCTGTGGTATACTCACCTGTAAGACTGAATATTGGGATCTGGATACGGGAGTATATTCTGAGGTGGTACACGCGAATAAGTTTAAGTCCTTAATACACTAATCTCGTATCTCGAAACAATTGAACTTTGTGTGAAAATTTAAGTGGATCAATATACTGACAATCTAAGTGAATCGTTTAGAACTTAAAGTGTTTAAAGCTCAACGATACTAGTGATTTGTCATAAACTGATATGATCTTCTGGCGCGAACTCAAACAAAAATATTGTCTGTAAATATGTTTGTAAATATTTCTTTACTGCTTTATATTTTCTGAAAAATTCAAAAAGATTTTGATTTCTGCTTTATTTTCGACAACCGATGTCTGAGTGCTAAGTTTCAAAATCTAAGTATGCTGATCGTGTTTCTGAAAATAAATCAAGTTCATTAATTTGAAACTTGAAGTTTTTAAAATAAAAATCAAAAACAGTTTGTGATATCTCCAAGGTCATTAAGTTGGACTTGGATGAACAACCGTGAAGGATTTGGATGCTCATATTGTTAAAATCTGTTGAAAAGAGCCAATTTTCGATTTTAGATGCTTAAATAGTGCCAAATCTATGAAGCTTTTTGATAGGGGGAGAGAGTCAAGATAATCCTGGATATATTCATATTATTATATCTTAAAGCCAGGATCTTGATTTAAAAATTTTAAAGAGCCAGAATAGGATTTCTGGACAATTTCAAAATGCTTGAAATGTTTTACTTATAAACGTATGAGTGTTGTAGATGTTATTCCAGACTACGATCCTGACAGCCGAGTCTAAGGGGGAGTCTGAAGACGAGCTCAACGCAAACGGAAGCGTGTAAGGAACCAGGTATTGTTCCTAGAAGAGCTTGTAACTGGAAAGCCAGGTGTCGATCCCAAAAGCACGGAAGCTTGACGAAAGGGGGAGCCTGAAGAGACTACCGAAAGGGGGAGAAACTGAAGCTGACGACAGATCCACCGGGATTCTGTTCGAGCAAGAGGGAGTCTGTGTTGCTGAATACGTCAAATCTTCAAAAAGACTCAAAGAGAAAAAGATTGACAAGTCGTTACGAGCTTGACTACGGATTGACTGCGGCAATATCCAAGGGGGAGTCTGTTAGTGCATTAATGTCTATCGCCTCCGTCAATTCAAAACCGTAGCTAAAACTGTTTAATTCTAGGCTTTATGTTGTAATTAGTTACTAAAAGGCAAGGTGGCATAACGGTAAATAAGGAGAACCTCCTTATACCTTGGCCTATAAATAGAAGCCTTAGGATTAGAGTTTAAGACTTTTGCCATTTGTGAGCTTTGAGAGTTTTGGTGCTTAGAGAGAGAAACTAGAGAGAGAAAGTGGCAAAACGTGATTCTCGGAGCTTGTATTCATCAGATCATCAATAGAATCACTGATTAGTGTACGTCTCGTGTGTTCGGTCACGCACGTTCACGGTTTCTGCACATCGAACGTGTCGTTACGCAATCGTACGGTGTCAAAACCGGGACCTACACTTGTAAGTGCTCCATTCTTGTTCTTTCAGTTTTATAGGCTTTAATAGCCGAAAGTCAAGCAAAATTGATATTTGCTTTCACTTTCAGTTTAGAGGGCTATATGATCGTAATTAGGTAGGTGTTAATCCCTCAAAAGGGCACCTCCTGAAAATCACGTTAACTAGGTCAAATGACGGGTCAAAGTTATCGTAATTAAAAAGTCAAAGGTCAGTTTTTAGTAAACTTTATAAATATATCTTATAAATGTTATAACCTATAATTTTTACATCTAACCAGTTGGTAATTTATAATAGAACATGTATGAACATGTTTAGCCCGTCATTTCCAGTTTTAGAGTCGGTTCGCAACCAAAAGTCAAGTAGTTTGACTTATGTTTGACTTTCGATTCTGACCCGATTTTGCATAGTTAGCTACTGATTTTGTGTTGCATTATGTAGGATAACCTTCTGAGGTTATACTACATGATCATAATCGGATTCGTAGTTTTCATACCAGTTTCTATACTATGCCTAACTTTGATCAAAATGTCATTTTTTGCATAAAACATGGTTTTAATCAAAGGTGAACTTGTAAAATGAATACCTACTGATATGTTACTATTATTAGCATATTTTAGTGTTATCAATCTAATCATAACCTAAGTTTTGATACAAGTTCGTAACTTACGTTATATAATGACTAAAACGCCCTTTTGGCGCATAGTATGGTTTTAAACCATAACTATCAATCAAAACTTATTACCTACTGATAATATAACATAATTAAAGTGTTTTCATAGTAGGTACTTGATCATAACTTAGATTTTATGCAAGTTCTCAAACTATGTCACATAATGACTAAAATGCCCTCAAGGTGCATATTTTGATTTTAAAACCTTCATGGTCATATAAGTTGATAACCTACTGATGTTACAACTTATTTAAAGTATATTGGCATATAGAACTTGTTTATGACTCATCTGGTTACCCGATATCGCTTATATGCGTACGGTTGAGCTTATGTAACTAGTTTACGTAAGTTTACCGAAACGGGCCAATTCTTATCATTTCTACTTCGAATTCCAGAATGTAAATTGTTTACCCATATTATACAAGTCTTAGTACTTGTTGGGTTTAAACCACATTCTATTCCGGTCATCGCTTAATCAAGCGTATCGTACTGTTTTCGATAATTTAAGTTAACCGGTCCAAGTCTACAACTTGAATAGGACCCGTTGACATTCTATTTGGTTATTTACACCATCATTCTAGACTAGAGCCTTCTGGTAAATTGCAACCAACCTTAGTTAATTGATTACGGCTGAGCTATTTATAATTCTTGCATATTATGACGAGTGTTAGCCAGGTAAATACTCTTAACCTATTTTCCCTATAAGGGCTTAGGATATGATAAATTATTACCGCTTGGTTGGGTAGGGGATCATATGTCGGTTTGTGATTAGAAAATCTCCATGGCCTGTTTTAATCTGTTTTGCCTGATAACTTAAACTTTGGGGGTTAACGCGACCGTGTCCTAGATATCGTCGGCTCATTTAATTGTAAAGGGCCACGATTGAGCACAAGGTGTAAGCATACACCTGACAGATTCTAATGCTATTATAAAATGTTTTCTTACCCATATTGGGGATACCCCTCTGTGGGTTTAAGTGGCGTGTCGGTTAATCATGTTATTGGTGCTTAGTACAGGCCCCATATGTATTGACAGGCATGCAAAACTGTATACAAGATCATTTTGAATTGTCTCAAGTTATTAGTGAAAATCATGTCCCTTGTGCACTTAAAATATTTTCAAAATGTTTTCAAAATGAGTCGGTTGATTGTATTTACAAGTGTAAAGACGTATTTTCAAAAGACTAAGTTACAGGTTGCAAGGATACGTAAATAGCCTGGAAGTTGCTTGACGGGTGGTCCATGGGACAACCCTTAAGTGTGTTAAAAGACGAGTGAATCCCTCATTTGATCATGTAACTGTCTTGAATTAGATAACTACGGTTGCTTGTGTTTCAGGTACATTTAGAGCTTAAAAGAATGGAAATAAAGCTTCGAATAGACACGACTGGATTGTAGATTGAAAGACGGAGAATAAATGAAAAAAATAAAATTTTGGAATTGAATAATTAAGAAGATAACATGATAGAGGATGAAATTACGAGAACGTAGGCGAAAACGGTGAAGAAAACGGAGTTGAAACGAGAAAGTTATGAAGAAAACAAAAATTGATTGCTGAAGCCTACCGTAACTTACGGTGGTACTGTAATTTACAGTAGACTCTGACAAAAATTGATGCCGTCACTCAGTTTAACTCCACCGTAAACCATTTTAAGCCACCGTAACTTACGGTGGTACCGTAATTTACGGTGGAGGCCAGCGTGAAACTTGTACCTCCCTCATTTAAGGTTGTTTATGGTGCCTTTTCATAATCTAATCATTCCCATTTGTTTTGTAACTCCTAAGGGGCGAATTTGGGGTGTTCTAAGGTGTTCTTGAGTGATCTAAACATGAAGACTTTGTTTTTGATTCCAATGGACAAAGGTTCGATTGTGATGATGGTTCATAACACTATGAGCGGCTAGGTTTGCTTGGTGATCGTCTCGGATGTAAGGTTTTATTTGTGACAATTATGTTTCTTCTTTAATTTCTGGAATATTAGACTGTGCATGTGTTGTTAGTTTATTATGGTGTTTGATTGGTTGTTTGTAAATTGTTGATGTATGTTTGATCATAGTTCTAAACCATACGTTCTTGGTGCTGTTGGCAATCGAGATATCATTGGAGGGATTAGGGTTGGATATGTGTTGATTGGTCATCGGGTAACAACCTCGCGTTCTAGGAATCTGAGTACTTAGTTCCCTTTCATCACAAACAATTGATCTTACATGAGCCATGTCTATGTGGTTCTTTCCAGTTGAACATGAACGTTAGTTGTCCCTTAAAACCTGAAACTCGGGATGATCACTATCCTCTTATCTTGTTACAAAACTTAACCTTGATTTGTAATCTAATTTAGTTTAATTTAGTTAATTAAAACCAATCAACCTAAACATTGAAATTTATTTTTCATTCAATTTAATTTACTTTAGTGAAGTTAGACATACATCGAGATAGCACATATTCCACAAACTCCCTGTGTTCGATACCCACTTACCGCTAGCTAATTAGTTGTAATTGGATTAAATTTGATTGTGACCGCGACATCACGTCAAATTTTGGCGCCATTGCCGGGGAGTAGTGCGCAACGTGTGTTATCTTGTGTATTAGTTTAAAAAAAATTTAAAAAAAAAACCCAAAAAGATTTCTTTTATGTTCATGATTTACACTTGGTAGTTGAGTGGTGTTGTGCAGGATGACAGGGCATTACACAAATTTCAGCTTATTTACGTGTAGATTGTGCGGGGGTCCACGACATCCATGTATTGGTTGCCACGAGGCTCACTACAGGAGGGCACATGGAAAACCGGTGTCTTATGTTTCACAGCTTCCACCTCCATCATACGTTGACGATTATGAATCAGAAATGGAGGATGACTATTATTCATATGGATACGATCGGGATGAGGAAGTTTATTATGAGGCAAGGATGGATAGTCTATGTTTTTGTTGCGGTCGCGATCACACTTATGATTATGATGTGTGCCCGGTGTATTCGGAAAACCCGAAGTATTGGAATAAAAAGATGATGGAAGCGCGCATCTATAGACCGTATCAGGGATATCGACAATATCATCCCGAAGAATATTATGAGCCCAAGGGTGTTTATGTTTATGAGACCGAGGAGGAGAAAGAGCTTGCTGTATTGGAAGTAACTTTGTCCAAACTCGAGCAATATTTAGCAACACCCAACCTGTCCGATGAAGACCGAATCAGCTGCTTAGTTTCTAAGTGTCATACTTTAAAATTGAAGATATAGATAGAAGAACGCCTCTCACCATTACCTGACGATATTAGAGATTATTCTCACATGAAGGAGGAGGTTGTGGAGGATAATACCACACCAATGAGTCCTTTATCTGATGAAGAGTCACTTATAGATCAGATGATGTGTGCAGATTATGAGGTAGAGCAGGCTGATGAGATGGATATGTGTACCGAACCTCTTCCCATATCAATGATTCAAATTAACAAGTGTGGGGAAGAGGGTTCGAGGAATAAGATGAGAAGGGTGTAACTACCAGACATTAAGGTATATGTCATGAAGTAGACTAGCAAAGCCCGTAGGAGCAGCTTTAACATGCCAAATATACTGACAAATCTATGGAGATGGCATGTAAATTTCCGGGCATTTGTTGGAAATGCTGCGGGTAAGTGTGCATTAAGACCACCATAACGCATATCAGGTATGGTCTGGCTGAAGACCTTTAAACTTAGCGCTCTCGGGAGGCAGCCCGAGGTTGTAGAGTATTGTATTTGTGTTTTGTTTAGTTTTGTTTTGCTTTATTTGGTTTTGTTGTGGTGTTGTGTTTGTGTTTTGGCAGGTTATTACGTTTCAATCCTCGTGGATGCAATGATTCAAGTGTGGAGATGTTTGGCAACATCCCCATTGAGATATCGGCGAATCCAAGAGATGTTTATGAACCGGTCCGATTACCGCAGCTGCATCAGTACCAACATTGCTGATTTACTAATTAGGTTGTGTCTTGTTCTCATTTTGTGCACCTTTGTATATATTCATGTTTAAGTTTACGGTTGGGCGGATGGGTGGTGTTTAATGTGTTTGATGTGTTTATGGATTGTGAAAGTTGGTGGTGTTTTTAGTTATATATATAAAAAAAACCAAAAAGAAATTTGTGGTTTGAGTTGAACAGCTTTTGGGTGATGTTAAAGAGTTAAGCGATCAAATCTTCCCAAAACCGTACATTGGGGTCAATGTATCCCAAGTGTAGGGATGGGGAGAAATTTTGAGGTTTTTGAAAATTTTTAAATCAAGCTAAACAATGTGAGAATTTGAACACCGTGGATTAACCCCAAATGATGTACCGGCAACCCTTAATACCCTTTGTTCTTGGTGAGAGTTGAAGCCACACATGTAAATAAATAATACTTGTCTTGATGAGAGTGGCAACGGGTGAGGGTGCATAAGATCTTGTGCCTTAATACGGTTTGAGTCCTTAGTTGAATGTGAATGTAAAAAGGATAAGGGCAACTAGGTAGCCTCGTCTTGGTGAGTGCGAGTGTGGGATTTGGGGGGTTGGACCTCATTAATTATATATGTGAGCATGGTTGCGAGAGGGGCGGGGGTTTGGACATTTAGTTGCCCATTTTGTGCCTAAAAGCCGATCATTTGTTACCCCTTAGCTAGTTTCCCAAAAATTTACCCGACTTAACCCGGTCTTATAGTGTTAGTAGTTGTTTTAGTAGTGTGTAGATATGTTATAGTGTTATGTTGAATATTTGATTGAAAAAAAAAAGAAAAAAAAAAGAAAAAAAAAGAGAAAAAAAAGCAATGAAAAAAAAAGAAAAAAAAAGTGAAAAAGCAATGAAAAAGAAAAAAAAAGTGATGTTGAGTTGTCTTGTATATAGAAGTTATGTCATGTTTATTGTTTGTTTCATAGTGTAATAAAAGACCGGGTTAAGTCCTTCGCTACTACATATATATTCCATTTCCTACCCGTACACCTAGCCACGTTACAACCTTAAAGCCCTTTGATTTGCATTCATGTTTGGCACTTGTTAGGAGAAGGACCGATTTAGGTACAAGCCTATAGTTGTGAACCACCCGTTTGCCTTTTGTGTGTCTAGCTCATAGTTGCTAGTGCTTACTTGTTGCCGAGATGAGAGACATAGCGAGGGGTGCATTTGTCACACCCCCAAAATACCACCTAGGGAGTGTCCCTGTCAGGCGTGTGACAAACCAATAACGAGCCACTCATCATATTGAACCCATGCATGTTTCAAAATAAAATTCTCAATTATTAATAAACTACCATCATTAAGTTCAAATGAAAACTAATATGTTCAGCGGAAGCAAATAATAAATCAAAGTCAAACTATTTAAAACCAACGTATAGTATTAAAATCCAATCACGTGTATCCCTCAAATCAACCCATGACCACTCCTGCTACTCCAGACAGCAAGTTCCCAAATCCAAGATACCTAACGACCTGTGAGCATGTAACAAGTGTGTCAGACAAGGCTGGTGAGTTCATAGTTTTACGAAAACGTTGTTTGCCAAGTATATAGTTAATCCATTGAGGTTAATTCCAAAAGTAATGTTGAAAACAATGTTGATAATACCCCAATACAAGACGGCTTCTGATTATTTTGCCCTTTCTCCAATGCTCCTATCAAAGCATTGGTCATGACTAGGTCATTAGTTCAACACCCGTCCTCCCAGGTACGGGGTGAGGTTGCCAAACCTAAGTAGCGCTACCAACTAATACCCGTTACCCTCCAGGTAACATAATAAGGGACTTACAAAAATGATAGGTGAGAATATTAACCAATATACCCGTTTTTTTTACCCAAAAGACTTATCCCTCCACGGGATACCCACTGACTGTCCCCAATGGGACGCATGCTCGAATGTAGTGAACTCACCTTAGTTTTGCTCGGTAAGACTTAGTTACTTGTTCAAGTGGATCAAACCAAATCCTAATATGGTTACAACAATGATCAGTTTCGTATACTAATGAATCACTTATTCAACAAGTTTCACATCTTACACAACTTCAAGTATCCCATAACCAAACCTACAACTAAAATAACTTTCCAGTAATTCATACAATCCTAGTCGTCATCATCATGTGCAAAACTTATGCAATTAATGGCAACACACTAATCGAGGTTTATCCATGCCATGTGAATTAATCATGCAATGCTAACATATTGAATTAATCATGACTTGAACACTAAAATATTGTCTTATTGGACCGATATATGTTGTTCAGATCACATGGGTTATCAAGACTTTTGATACAAATCACATGCAATTTACTCTTATTTGACTAATCAGCAAACAATTCCAACTCACACTTCAATTCACGTGAGTTAGCAAACAATTGACATCATAATTAATCATAATAGTAAACATAACCATTATCAAACATAAACACATTAACCCTTATTCTTTCTTTTGAATTATTCCAAACAACTTCATCAGTACACATTCCTTCAATTTAGTTTAACCTATATCAAGCTCCTAACCCACGATCGCAGTTCATCGAACTATCACATGATATCAACAACAACAATAATTATTTCCCAGCCGAGTTATTAATGGCACAAAACAGTTCTCTCATATCATCGATTATATATCATTAATATGTTCTAATCATGCTGTTCGTATTACACAAGCATATCTAACGTTTCTTATATATTTAAGAAAGCATGATCTCACAAAATATCACATATACATGGACAGTTCATGTAATCACTTTGTCACGCAACCTATTAATCCTACACATGTTACACCGGCTCAAAGACTCACATCCCACTATTTTCTTATTGATTCGGCTTAACATATATATCTAGATTTAATATGATTTGCCACTGTTCCTATGATCATGCTTCTAGACCAAACCCACAACACATATTCATGAATTATGCATAACAACATAAGAAAACACTAACCGAAAGGCTGGGGAAAATACAGTGATGCTGATCGCTACGAGGGGGGTGTCTCCTGCTGCCGTGCGTGTTCTTGAGAGAAGGGTAGGGTTTAGTTTATTATGTATGATCTCGTTACGTATTCATAACATATAAGGAAGAGAAGTTAGGCCTAATGTGTTTACTAACCAAACAAGGGTTGGGGCCGAGATTACAAAACAGAAGGCGGCCCATTGACTTTTCTTTCTATCGGACTTGTATAGGCCCAACAACATTGAACGTGTAGTTATCCTACACAAGCTAACCCATTACACGCACATACACAATTACTTAATCACACTTACACATAATAACCCATATTAATCCATAATTAAGAACAAGAAATCATATCTACGTAAATATGGAGTAAATGAGAAGATTGGGCCGATGGGTTCACACTTGATGGATTGGGCCGAGAGGAGAGGTGTATGTCAAGATGTCCATTGGCGGCCCAACATGCATAAATCACACTAACCGGACCAAATGCAAAGTGTGTGCGCTAAACAGGTTCACGGCCCAAGTATATCAAGTAGATCCACGGTTGAATCAAATTTAATTACCTAACGTTAAGCGCCACATAAAACATTTAACGATCACGTAAAGCATTTAACGATTTATTGCATAACCACTAATCATACACACATAACATTCAGCGGTGCACGAGATAGACAATTAAACGTTAAGTAGTGCCAACCCTAATTATTCGGGTTGTCACATCATCCCCAACTTGAAAAAAAAATTCGTCCCGAAATTTGACAAGTAAGCACAGAAGAGTGAAGCGATAGAAACTCTAATTAACTATACGTAATACTACACAAATAATAATCACAAATAATAATCAAGCATTACACGCAATCACTAAGCATCCAGATAACTGCATAGACACCACGTAAACCAAATTGTAAAAACAGGATTGCTAGGTTAGTTGGGTGCCACATCATCCCCAACTTGAAAGGGAATTTCGTCCCGAAATTCGCCAAGGATATCGAAAGTTGGTCCCACCGTTTGAACAATCGAGGATAACATAGCTTCACCTGATCTTTGCGTTCTTACAGGAACTTCGGTCCAAGTCTTTAGTTCCAACAAACTCTCACGATTGAAATTCGACTGTGTTAACAGTGGGTTTCTCAACAAGGGTATCACAAGTGTTGCGTCGAACAGACGCTTCTTTATCTAATTCGTCAGGTAACTCGAGTTTGTAAGTTACGCTACCGATTCTTCCAGACTGTTAAATGCTCCATCGTGATGTCAGTTAAGCTCGCCATGCTTTCCAAGCATTCTACACCCTCCCAGGGTGAGCCACGGGTGTTGTGTATTGCCTGACATAATTCATGCATCGATCAAATTCAGAGGTAACAGAAGTTGGCACCTCGTACCTAAAAGCCGCCCCTCTCCGAGGAGTATTCATAGCTGTGAAGACTCGTCAGTTTTCTTGATTGCAAGAAAGTGTGCTGGTGACCTAAGTCTATCAATGATCACCCAGGTGACAATGTTTCCGTTCTGAGTTTTTGGTAAACCAGTGATAACTCCATGACAGTCCGTTCTCATTTCCATATATGTGTTTCTGGTCGCTAAAATCTAACCTTGACTTTTCCGCAAGTCAAACATCGTTCTCATGCGTGGCTCTGTGGGCCTTCAGGCCCGGTCATTCGTACATGGTCTTCAGGTTTTAATACATCCTATCAAAACTCAGATGAATAGGATATCGAGGCTCGTGTGCTTCGCCTGCACATGTTTCCTAAGGTTGCAGCATAGTGAGGTTCATATTCGTTCCATGAAGTAGCAATTATCGTCTGACCAGCCAAAGGTCACTTCCCCATGCCCCGCAAGGTGGGTCTGATCAGGTATGTTAGAGTCGATAGCAGGCTGCAAGGCTCGTGCACGTCCAGGTTTCACGGTCGTATTCATCTAATAGCTCTATCCAGCGATGTCGTTACATGTTTAGCTCTTCAAATCAAGGGTATACGGGAGGCCCTTGTGATCGGTCTAGGTGGTGCATTTGGTACCGTCCAAGTAATGCCTCCAACTTAAACCCAAAGACCATGGCTCCCACCGTAGGTCGTGACTCGTGCAATTCTTCCTGTAAGTCCACCACGTGGGTCATCTCCTTCTCATGTTGCGTTGATGTGTAACTGGGACTCTGATTCGGACCATCTGATTCGGACCATCATGGTATACCGTCAGATAATTGGTACCCTTGGATAGAAGTGATGCTCAATGTGTTGCAGGGTTGAGTTTCAAAAGCTGAAAAGACGTTCTCTTGTTTTATCTCCCATGAATTCACAGCTCCCCGCTGTGCTAAAGAGGTTGAGGTTGCGCAATCTTCGAGAATCCCATTATGAATCTGTGATAGTATCCAGCGAACCCAAGGGATTGCTGTATCCCAGAAGGAAATCAGGATTTGCATAAGGTCAATCTGAAATTCCACCTAACGATGTGGAAGTAAACTAGGTAACCCTTCAGAAGACATGTTAGAAAATTCTCGAACAGCTGGAAGATCCTCGATCTTCCTTTCTCCAGGTTGCGAATCAGTGACGAGAGCTAGAATAGCAGGGTAGCCCTTTCGTAGACACTTTTAGGCGTTCATGGCTGAGATGATGCCAACAATGGCACCATTACTATGATCTTGAACTGATGAGGTTTCCCCACTAGGGAGAGGGATACGCACGATTTTCTATTTACAGAGAATTTCCGCTTGATGCATAGATAACCAAATCCATGTCAACGACCACGTCAAAACTTACAAGAGTATTGGGAAGTAGGTCAATGTTGAACACTTGACCCATGAGATCAAGTTTACAACCAAAAAGAACATGAGAGGCTTCTATTGTTTTGCTATCAGCTAATTTTACTACATACTTATTGTACAAGAGGGGTGGGAGCCACTCCTAACTGGCGACTGAACCCCAGAGACACATAACTCAAATCGGTAACAAAGTCGAATAAAACAGGAGCAAAAGATCATTAAAAGAAGACGTACCGGTCTCAGCATTACCCTTCATTGAGAGCTTCCCCAGCGCCAATAGTAAATACTCTTCCACGTGCTCCGTTCCCACCATTGTTCCCATTGTTGTCATTCCCAAGATTGTTGTTGTGGCCCGCATTCTGATTAAGCTGAGGGCAATCCCTCTTAAAATGACCCTCTTCACCACACTGAAAGCACCCCTTTTGATTTCCCCGATTCTGTTGGGGCTGCTGCCTCTCCTGTTGCTGCGGCGGCTTCGGGAGCCAGACCCTACAATCTTTAGCCATATGGCCCACCTTGTTGCACCTATGACATACCCGGGTGCATGGCCCGCGATGGTGAAACATACACTTATCACACTTTGGTAACTTTCCCGCGTAAGAACCCTGATTTGAATTGTTGCTCTGATTCTGGTTCACAGAAGACGACTGGCTAAAACTACGGTGGATGCTGTTGTCTGCCCTTTTCTGAGATTGGCTGGCACTGGTAGCTTTATCAGTATCATTCCATTTCCGCTTGTTATCACTAGCAGGTGTTGTAGCTGTAGCAGTCGAGGTGGTAGCAGAAACACGTGGCGGCAGGTTGCCACGTTCGACCTCTTGGTCAGTAATCTTATGTGCCAAACGGACGATTCGGGGCAGATTGTCTAGGTTTGCAGCAGTAACGTACCCCTTAACAGCTGGTGCTAAGCCCTTGAGATACAACTCAATTCGCCGAGGTGGGGGTCGAGACATGTTAGGGCACAAAGTTGCTAAATAATTAGACCTCCTAGTGTATGCTTCAATCTCAGATCCCTCCATTTTCAGATTGTAGAACTCGTTCTCCAGTTTCTGAATCTCATCACGAGGACAATACTCCTCTCGCATCAACTCCTTGAAATCATCCCAGGTAGTGGCATTCGCCATCTCAATACCCAACATTTGTACTTGGGCATTCCACCAAGTTAAGGCACCATCCTCCAAAGTGCCTGTAGCATACTTCACACGGTCCCCCACGGGACAGTTGCACATAGCAAATACTGATTCAGCCTTCTCGAACCAACGCAAGAGTCCCACAGCCCCTTCAGTCCCACTGAAGGTCTGTGGCTTACAATCCATGAAGGTCTTAAACGTGCAGGCAGGCGGATTGTTTTGATTCGCAGGTTGGCCTAAAACGAAGGGACATACAACACACAAGTAAGATTCGAGTATACGTCATAAGGATAGAGAGTAATTGGCAACATATCGTACCAGCCTGGTAAGCCGCTAGGGCTTCAGCTACACGAGTGTTGATCAAGTTGGTTAATTCGGCCTGGGTCATAGCAATGTGACCACGTCCACCACCTCGGCCTCCTCCACGTCCACTCATGGTTCTATATAAGAGAAGGGAACAATCTTAAGGGTCGAAATGAGGTAAAAGTCGAGTATCACATTGAAATCTACAAACTACCCAATTTACACACAATAGGGCAGAACCCTTCTCACGCTCGTTAAGCCTCACTGGGACTTGCATGCACCTAGCGTTATTATTATGTGTGCACCCATAATAATAAGGCGATTTGCATGCTTATCTCAGTGCCTCTTAACTTGCCTTAAAAGGTTCCCCACATTCAAATAGCAACGAAAGGTTTTACAGGATCAAGAATCACAATAGTCATAGGGTTGTGTCACACTAACAGTTCACATAACAGGGGTTGGTAACATAAGGGCTCATATTGTTATGCCAAGTGTGCAGTCACGTGTAATGTCATACATAAGTGTACGCTAGATATACTATGCAATAGTAAATGAGAAACGAACCTTGCAGTCTGGAGCCGAGTGTCATGGTCGATTTCGGTACTGTTCGGTTATAGTATGGTTTTATAAAAAAAACGTTTTAAAACCAAGTTCACTATAACCAGTGGCTCTGATACCAAACTGTCACACCCCCAAAATACCACCTAGGGAGTGTCCCTGTCAGGCGTGTGACAAACTAATAACGAGCCACTCATCATATTGAACCCATGCATGTTTCAAAATAAAATTCTCAATTATTAATAAACTACCATCATTAAGTTCAAATGAAAACTAATATGTTCAGCGGAAGCAAATAATAAATCAAAGTCAAACTATTTAAAACCAACGTATAGTATTAAAATCCAATCACGTGTATCCCTCAAATCAACCCATGACCACTCCTGCTACTCCAGACAGCAAGTTCCCAAATCCAAGATACCTAACGACCTGTGAGCATGTAACAAGTGTGTCAGACAAGGCTGGTGAGTTCATAGTTTTACGAAAACGTTGTTTGCCAAGTATATAGTTAATCCATTGAGGTTAATTCCAAAAGTAATGTTGAAAACAATGTTGATAATACCCCAATACAAGACGGCTTCTGATTATTTTGCCCTTTCTCCAATGCTCCTATCAAAGCATTGGTCATGACTAGGTCATTAGTTCATCACCCGTCCTCCCAGGTACGGGGTGAGGTTGCCAAACCTAAGTAGCGCTACCAACTAATACCCGTTACCCTCCAGGTAACATAATAAGGGACTTACAAAAATGATAGGTGAGAATATTAACCAATATACCCGTTTTTTTACCCAAAAGACTTATCCCTCCACGGGATACCCACTGACTGTCCCCAACCACTGGGACGCATGCTCGAATGTAGTGAACTCACCTTAGTTTTGCTCGGTAAGACTTAGTTACTTGTTCAAGTGGATCAAACCAAATCCTAATATGGTTACAACAATGATCAGTTTCGTATACTAATGAATCACTTATTCAACAAGTTTCACATCTTAACATGCCAAATATACTGACAAATCTATGGAGATGGCATGTAAATTTCCGGGCATTTGTTGGAAATGCTGCGGGTAAGTGTGCATTAAGACCACCATAACGCATATCAGGTATGGTCTGGCTGAAGACCTTTAAACTTAGCGCTCTCGGGAGGCAGCCCGAGGTTGTAGAGTATTGTATTTGTGTTTTGTTTAGTTTTGTTTTGCTTTATTTGGTTTTGTTGTGGTGTTGTGTTTGTGTTTTGGCAGGTTATTACGTTTCAATCCTCGTGGATGCAATGATTCAAGTGTGGAGATGTTTGGCAACATCCCCATTGAGATATCGGCGAATCCAAGAGATGTTTATGAACCGGTCCGATTACCGCAGCTGCATCAGTACCAACATTGCTGATTTACTAATTAGGTTGTGTCTTGTTCTCATTTTGTGCACCTTTGTATATATTCATGTTTAAGTTTACGGTTGGGCGGATGGGTGGTGTTTAATGTGTTTGATGTGTTTATGGATTGTGAAAGTTGGTGGTGTTTTTAGTTATATATATAAAAAAAACCAAAAAGAAATTTGTGGTTTGAGTTGAACAGCTTTTGGGTGATGTTAAAGAGTTAAGCGATCAAATCTTCCCAAAACCGTACATTGGGGTCAATGTATCCCAAGTGTAGGGATGGGGAGAAATTTTGAGGTTTTTGAAAATTTTTAAATCAAGCTAAACAATGTGAGAATTTGAACACCGTGGATTAACCCCAAATGATGTACCGGCAACCCTTAATACCCTTTGTTCTTGGTGAGAGTTGAAGCCACACATGTAAATAAATAATACTTGTCTTGATGAGAGTGGCAACGGGTGAGGGTGCATAAGATCTTGTGCCTTAATACGGTTTGAGTCCTTAGTTGAATGTGAATGTAAAAAGGATAAGGGCAACTAGGTAGCCTCGTCTTGGTGAGTGCGAGTGTGGGATTTGGGGGGTTGAACCTCATTAATTATATATGTGAGCATGGTTGCGAGAGGGGCGGGGGTTTGGACATTTAGTTGCCCATTTTGTGCCTAAAAGCCGATCATTTGTTACCCCTTAGCTAGTTTCCCAAAAATTTACCCGACTTAACCCGGTCTTATAGTGTTAGTAGTTGTTTTAGTAGTGTGTAGATATGTTATAGTGTTATGTTGAATATTTGATTGAAAAAAAAAAGAAAAAAAAAAGAAAAAAAAAGAGAAAAAAAAGCAATGAAAAAAAAGAAAAAAAAGTGAAAAAGCAATGAAAAAGAAAAAAAAAGTGATGTTGAGTTGTCTTGTATATAGAAGTTATGTCATGTTTATTGTTTGTTTCATAGTGTAATAAAAGACCGGGTTAAGTCCTTCGCTACTACATATATATTCCATTTCCTACCCGTACACCTAGCCACGTTACAACCTTAAAGCCCTTTGATTTGCATTCATGTTTGGCACTTGTTAGGAGAAGGACCGATTTAGGTACAAGCCTATAGTTGTGAACCACCCGTTTGCCTTTTGTGTGTCTAGCTCATAGTTGCTAGTGCTTACTTGTTGCCGAGATGAGAGACATAGCGAGGGGTGCATTTGTCACACCCCCAAAATACCACCTAGGGAGTGTCCCTGTCAGGCGTGTGACAAACCAATAACGAGCCACTCATCATATTGAACCCATGCATGTTTCAAAATAAAATTCTCAATTATTAATAAACTACCATCATTAAGTTCAAATGAAAACTAATATGTTCAGCGGAAGCAAATAATAAATCAAAGTCAAACTATTTAAAACCAACGTATAGTATTAAAATCCAATCACGTGTATCCCTCAAATCAACCCATGACCACTCCTGCTACTCCAGACAGCAAGTTCCCAAATCCAAGATACCTAACGACCTGTGAGCATGTAACAAGTGTGTCAGACAAGGCTGGTGAGTTCATAGTTTTACGAAAACGTTGTTTGCCAAGTATATAGTTAATCCATTGAGGTTAATTCCAAAAGTAATGTTGAAAACAATGTTGATAATACCCCAATACAAGACGGCTTCTGATTATTTTGCCCTTTCTCCAATGCTCCTATCAAAGCATTGGTCATGACTAGGTCATTAGTTCAACACCCGTCCTCCCAGGTACGGGGTGAGGTTGCCAAACCTAAGTAGCGCTACCAACTAATACCCGTTACCCTCCAGGTAACATAATAAGGGACTTACAAAAATGATAGGTGAGAATATTAACCAATATACCCGTTTTTTTTACCCAAAAGACTTATCCCTCCACGGGATACCCACTGACTGTCCCCAATGGGACGCATGCTCGAATGTAGTGAACTCACCTTAGTTTTGCTCGGTAAGACTTAGTTACTTGTTCAAGTGGATCAAACCAAATCCTAATATGGTTACAACAATGATCAGTTTCGTATACTAATGAATCACTTATTCAACAAGTTTCACATCTTACACAACTTCAAGTATCCCATAACCAAACCTACAACTAAAATAACTTTCCAGTAATTCATACAATCCTAGTCGTCATCATCATGTGCAAAACTTATGCAATTAATGGCAACACACTAATCGAGGTTTATCCATGCCATGTGAATTAATCATGCAATGCTAACATATTGAATTAATCATGACTTGAACACTAAAATATTGTCTTATTGGACCGATATATGTTGTTCAGATCACATGGGTTATCAAGACTTTTGATACAAATCACATGCAATTTACTCTTATTTGACTAATCAGCAAACAATTCCAACTCACACTTCAATTCACGTGAGTTAGCAAACAATTGACATCATAATTAATCATAATAGTAAACATAACCATTATCAAACATAAACACATTAACCCTTATTCTTTCTTTTGAATTATTCCAAACAACTTCATCAGTACACATTCCTTCAATTTAGTTTAACCTATATCAAGCTCCTAACCCACGATCGCAGTTCATCGAACTATCACATGATATCAACAACAACAATAATTATTTCCCAGCCGAGTTATTAATGGCACAAAACAGTTCTCTCATATCATCGATTATATATCATTAATATGTTCTAATCATGCTGTTCGTATTACACAAGCATATCTAACGTTTCTTATATATTTAAGAAAGCATGATCTCACAAAATATCACATATACATGGACAGTTCATGTAATCACTTTGTCACGCAACCTATTAATCCTACACATGTTACACCGGCTCAAAGACTCACATCCCACTATTTTCTTATTGATTCGGCTTAACATATATATATATCTAGATTTAATATGATTTGCCACTGTTCCTATGATCATGCTTCTAGACCAAACCCACAACACATATTCATGAATTATGCATAACAACATAAGAAAACACTAACCGAAAGGCTGGGGAAAATACAGTGATGCTGATCGCTACGAGGGGGGTGTCTCCTGCTGCCGTGCGTGTTCTTGAGAGAAGGGTAGGGTTTAGTTTATTATGTATGATCTCGTTACGTATTCATAACATATAAGGAAGAGAAGTTAGGCCTAATGTGTTTACTAACCAAACAAGGGTTGGGGCCGAGATTACAAAACAGAAGGCGGCCCATTGACTTTTCTTTCTATCGGACTTATATAGGCCCAACAACATTGAACGTGTAGTTATCCTACACAAGCTAACCCATTACACGCACATACACAATTACTTAATCACACTTACACATAATAACCCATATTAATCCATAATTAAGAACAAGAAATCATATCTACGTAAATATGGAGTAAATGAGAAGATTGGGCCGATGGGTTCACACTTGATGGATTGGGCCGAGAGGAGAGGTGTATGTCAAGATGTCCATTGGCGGCCCAACATGCATAAATCACACTAACCGGACCAAATGCAAAGTGTGTGCGCTAAACAGGTTCACGGCCCAAGTATATCAAGTAGATCCACGGTTGAATCAAATTTAATTACCTAACGTTAAGCGCCACATAAAACATTTAACGATCACGTAAAGCATTTAACGATTTATTGCATAACCACTAATCATACACACATAACATTCAGCGGTGCACGAGATAGACAATTAAACGTTAAGTAGTGCCAACCCTAATTATTCGGGTTGTCACAGCATTGGTTGGGTGTTAAAAAGGGGTTAGTAAAAGGATTGTTTGTTTTTGCTTGGTTTACATTGATCGCTTGTTTTGAAAATGATTTGTAATGGGTTGCTTGGGGCAAGCAACGGTTAAGTGTGGGGATGTGACGGGTGGTCCATGGGACAACCCTTAAATGTGTTAAAAGACGAGTGAATCCCTCATTTGATCATGTAACTGTCTTGAATTAGATAACTACGGTTGCTTGTGTTTCAGGTACATTTAGAGCTTAAAATTATGGAAATAAAGCTTCGAATAGACACGACTGGATTGTAGATTGAAAGACGGAGAACAAATGAAAAAAATAAAATTTTGGAATTGAATAATTAAGAAGATAACATGATAGAGGATGAAATTACGAGAACGTAGGCGAAAACGGTGAAGAAAACGGAGTTGAAACGAGAAAGTTATGAAGAAAACAAAAATTGATTGCTGAAGCCTACCGTAACTTACGGTGGTACCGTAATTTACGGTAGACTCTGACAAAAATTGATGCCGTAACTCAGTTTAACTCCACCATAAACCATTTTAAGCCACCGTAACTTACGGTGGTACCGTAATTTACGGTGGAGGCCAGCGTGAAACTTGTAACTCCCTCATTTAAGGTTGTTTATGGTGCCTTTTCATAATCTAATCATTCCCATTCGTTTTGTAACTCCTAAGGGGCGAATTTGGGGTGTTCTAAGGTGTTCTTGAGTGATCTAAACATGAAGACTTTGTTTTTGATTCCAATGGACAAAGGTTCGATTGTGATGATGGTTCATAACACTATGAGCGGCTAGGTTTGCTTGGTGATCGTCTCGGATGTAAGGTTTTATTTGTGACAATTATGTTTCTTCTTTAATTTCTGGAATATTAGACTGTGCATGTGTTGTTAGTTTATTATGTTTTTGATTGGTTGTTTGTAAATTGTTGATGTATGTTTGATCATAGTTCTAAACCATACGTTCTTGGTGTTGTTGGCAATCGAGATATCATGGGAGGGATTAGGGTTGGATATGTGCTGATTGGTCATCGGGTAACAACCTCGCGTTCTAGGAATCCGAGTACTTAGTTCCCTTTCATCACAAACAATTGATCTTACATGAGCCATGTCTATGTGGTTCTTTCCAGTTGAACATGAACGTTAGTTGTCCCTTAAAACCTGAAACTCGGGATGATCACTTTCCTCTTATCTTGTTACAAAACTTAACCTTGATTTGTAATCTAGTTTAGTTTAATTTAGTTAATTAAAACCAATCAACCTAAACATTGAAATTTATTTTTCTTTCAATTTAGTTTACTTTAGTGAAGTTAGACATACATCGATATAGCACATATTCCACAAACTCCCTGTGTTCGATACCCACTTACCGCTAGCTAATTAGTTGTAATTGGATTAAATTTGATTGTGACCGTGACATCACGTCATTGCTCAGTGATGCTAGAAGAGGAATTTGCAACTCATTTTCATATAGCCTAGTAGTCTGTTATATTATTTTTGTACATTTTCGATCCGCCTGCGGATCTTTATTACAAGCTGAATGTATTATTATTTTGAACACTCTGACATTTATGTTTGTAATAATGTTTTAAATCCAAGACTTCCGCTGTGCTATCTGTGTGTTTGTGTATTTGATATCAATCTACGTCACGATACTCCCCAACTGGGCTCACCAGGCAATGTGGTAAATATCAGGGTGTGACACGCTACAATGTACAACCTTCTGTTAGTTGACTTTTATATTAACCTGTACAAAGACTATTTGGCCCTTATCTGCACATTATGTACGTCCCTGTGGTTTATAGTAACACTCTTCTTACAAACCTTATGTTTCACCATATATTTTTCCTTCCAAATTCAAATCTTATAATCAAAATTAACATACAATTACCATAATTACATCCTAATACGAACAATAAACGAGCAATATTATCACGAAACCTATATTATTACCAAACAAAACGAACACTTGTCTATATTATCACCAAAAACTAAATATTCACCTATATTATCACCAAACGGATAGTGCCTATATTATCACCAAACCAAACTAACACTTGGCGATATTAGCACCTATATTATCACGAAACAAATAACTATACAATCACCTATATCATCACCAAACAAACAAACAAACAAACGACTATATATAACTGCCTACCTGAAACTATTTATAATCAACGACCCAGAATATATATAATCGCCTCCCGAAACCTATATAACCACAATTTCATGCATCAAAACGCCAGGTTATTTGGCACATTTTAGGTTTGTATCCTACATAATACGCCAAAAGAATATAATACAAAAAGAACATAAAATAAATTATCATGCTATCACATAAAATGCCAAAAAGGCTAGATACATCATATCTTCTAGCCTTTTCAGTGTCAAAACTATGAAGAAAGGGAATCTTCACAGCATACAAGGCTATGAACTAATAAAAATTCAGAAAGTCTGTTTACAAGTAATATTGTTTTGGCGCCAAAATAATATATTGCTCATCTAAAACGCGCCCAAAAACATTATATAAGTAGAAAAGCAACAATACAAAAAAGTATATCGCTATAACTACTAGAAACACTAAAAAGTGTGTAAAACGCCATAAAAGATAAAATAAAAGTCGCTTAAGTTATTGCATGGAGGTTCGATAGATCAGATAAATGTTTCAATCTAAAGTTCTCAGACAGGAGAATAGTGAAGGCTAATACCATCAAAGCCATACTTGATATGGATGAGGCGGTATAGAGGGATATTCTGGCACTTGGTGTTCCAATGGCTAACCAATGTGAAGAACTGAAACACTAATAAGAAGGTTGAAGAGTTCCAGCAGATGATGACGCTGGTTATGAGCAACCAACCATTACCGAATGGAGTCTGAATTAAGAATTGAGGATGGTGATAGTTGCTTATATCAACGGAGAGCAGGATTCCTTCACAATGGATCAAGTCCTAAATACAGAAAATGTTCACCACCTTGAATAACTATGTGATTTAAGACCTTCAAACACTATAAAAAGCAGGATTATAATTACATTTGAATCTAGGATGTGAGGCAGGCTGCACCATTTGATGGCGTTAAATGCCAATGTGATTGGTGATGATGATCTAAGGAGAGTGATGAGCAAACTAATGGGAGTAGAACCTAAAAACACAAAATGCCACCAAAAAGCGATGATACTTACTTTGAATCCTTTATAAAGAAAGCATTAATTTATTGGAGTGAAACAAAAGAAACAAAACGCCATCAAAATTATGAAGTTAAACATTAACTAAACGCCAAATGTGTCTCAACGCCATAAAATAACGCGATAAATGGAATAGAACAGGAGGAAAATATTAAACAAAGTAAAAAGACATAAACGCCCCTCTGTCTGAATTGTAACGTGCGCCACGTGTCGCTTTATGAACCGTTCTTACCGTTTCACACTTCTCACCATTTTCTCCACAACGCGTTTCTCTCTCTCTCTCTATGTGTGTATGTATATATATATATATATATATATATATATATATATATATATAAGGAGAGCATCATGAGAAAACTACTTAAATGTGAGAAAACTAAAAACCTACAAAAACAAACTTAAAAAACACACTACTTTTAAGATTAAAAAAATTAGTATTACACATGTGCAACATATGTTATGTTGCACAAGTAATTTAGCCTTAGAGTTTAGGTTTTCGGTTTAGTTTAGCTTTTAGCGTTCGTTTTTTTTTTGGGGGGGGGGGAGGGGTAGGTTTTTTCCTAGTGTTACACACGTGTAATACTACTTTTTTTAAAATAAAAATTTGTATTTTAAAAATATAGATTTAAAGAAAAAAAAAACGTTAAAAAGTTTTGTTTTTAAGCTTTTTTTGGGATTTTTTTTTTAGTTTTCTATTGATCCATCCCCTATACATATATCTAACAAATCCAACCAAATCTGAAGTTATTTCAGAAACCGATCACTACCCAGACGCGCAACATGAACTTGTTCCAGGCATCATAGAGCCTAAACCCAGCTACAAAATAGCACTCAAATCCGTTCAATGTATATGCAAACAGTTAATGATGGTGCATGGTACAGTTAAACAATTAATGGTGATGCATGGTGTCGAGATCATCGTGATGCAGTGATGCCTGGTGATGTGATCGTGGTCATTGTGAAAGCAAAATAATCAACCTAACCTATTCCATAGCTTCATCTTCCCTTTTCCCCCAAATCAAGTCGAATCTAGTGTTGTTCTAGAAATCGAGCACCACCCGGACGTGCGGCATGAACTTATTCCATGTAGCATAGAGCCTAAACCCAACTACAAAACTACACTCAAATCCATTCAATGTAAACAATCAGTTAATACTTAATACTGGTGCGTGGTATAGTTAAACAGTTAATGGTGATGCTAGGTGCTGAGATCATCGTGAGGCTGTGATGCTTATTGATGTGATCGTGGTCATTGTGATGTTTATACTATACATACCTGCAAATTGGTGACTTGAAATCAAACCTTTAAGAAAGGCTGGGGCTTCCCATAGAAGATAGGGTTGGGTTGAGTGTGAAAAGATGATATTGCCCCTCTTACTAACATTAACATACCAATCAATTTATCAATCAACTCGTAGAGGGTTGTATATTTTAGCGTTTTTCAAAGGTGGAGGTTGTAGACAACAATAAGTTTCTTGGGGGGGGGGGTCTGAATTGATTTTTGTCGCAACCCCCGTCCCCCTGTACAATTACTGGAACAGGCGGTCGCGGCCAGTTTCGGTGGTATCCTATTTTTATCTAATTTGGCAGCGGAATTTACATCAGGATCGTAGTTAGGAAACGTTTTATTAGAGTAAAATACCACACTTTCATAATATTAAACACATGGGATAAAACCCAAGTTTTCAGTACACACATTTTCATAGGAATAAATCCTATTTTTATTTAGTAAAAACATCTATTTCTTTTAGGTAACTTTATTGCCACTTTTCCAAGCCTTCAGTGCTGTCCAGCTGGCTTCTATTTGGCTTTCATATTTTGTTACCTGAAACACGTTTAAAAACATTTTGTCAGTGGGAAATACTGGTGAGTGAATCGCAGTTCAATCAAGTTTTAATAAAAACCATTGTTCTACAGTATTGAGAGCGATCTCACAATTATATTTGTTTCCAAGTCATATCAATTAACACCCACGGTACTGTCAACCTGACTTGTGGTCATGTTACTCCTCGCATGGCAGTAACAAATTTTGTATACAAAACCCCAACATACCGATGATAATTGTATCCATACAAATACTCAATAGCTGCTTAATATATAATTAATCGTGTGAGGTTTTGTAAAAACAGTTTGCAAAAAGGAGATTACTCACATTGCTGTCTTTGATTTTCTGTAAGGGTTCCCTGGAAATTATCTATAAATTACACAAATGCACACGTGTTAGTATAATAACCCATTTTAACATTAGTAATACCCTCCCCGAGACGACATTCCAACGACTACGTCAAGCAGAACCACGACAGCCGTTATGGAACCCTAGATCAATCGGGCAGAGTATCTAATACGTATCCAGGGGTTATGATACTTACAACGGAGCAGAATCTCGTTATTTAGGGGGGTATTATACCCGAGTATAGCTTATACTGTGACAACTCGAACTTTAGATTTACTTTGTGCACGATATGTGATTATATGAACTTGATCGATTAATTGAAAGTATGATTATTATGCTTGTGTATGTAATGTATTTATGTATGGTTATGACCCGATCGCACAACACACAAGACCCACTCGACCGCACAAGCCCACTTGGGCTTTACATTTGGACGCGGCCCCTTATGGGCAGCCTAAGTGGAGTTCGGCCCACCTACTTTACACGATTAACACAAGGGGTGTTGGTAATTTGCACACACTTTGGCAAATCATCCTCACACAAGAAACCCTAGGCGCTACCCCTCTCTCTCGTTGCTTGGAACCCGACGGCACACACACACTCTTTCTAACCGAAGACTATTGTTCGGATCACCTTTTCTGCCATTAATCGGTTAGTATGTTTGATTGTGTTCATGTATGATTCGTGTGGTATTGCTCGTTTGTTTACCGAATGATATGTTTCGAATGAGTATTGTATGATGATGATATTAGCAATTTTACTCGATAAACCGAGGAGCCTTGTTATCATGGTTGTTTATGATGATTGATTTATAGTGTTTTGTTAAATCGACTCTCATGTATGTTCACGTAAATCGGATTGTACGACATAATCAAGTTAAATGTAGGTTGTTAATCGGCTGTTATGTTATGCAATTCGGATTGTTAACTTGATTGATTGGTTTGTGAATGGGTTATGTTGTTGATAACCGGATGCATGTTCATGTGAATCGATAAGTTTGTTGTTCATACTTTGTTAGGGTTCATATGGATTTAGGAACGATTTGTACTGTTTGATCGATATCATGCTAAACGATTTGTTGAAATCGTGTGAATTGATAGAATGTTAAGTTTGGAAACTATTGATTGTTGTAACTGATTGCTTAAATCACGGAATTTGTTTACCAATCGCACAAGGCATCCTGTTCGCACAAGATGCCCACACGAACAAGCAGACCAGTCGCACAACTGACCTGGTCGCACAAGTTAGCTGGACCGCACAAGTGTTTGGGTTATTAAGCTGTTGGGCCGAATGACCCAAAATCATCCATCGCACAAGTCTGGCCGATCGTACAAGACCTGTCCAGTCGCACAACGCCGGCTGGATCGCACATGTGTTCAACGATTGGGCCTCTAAGCCCAATACGAGTCGCACAAGGCCGGTTTATGTTGTCTGGGCCGGAAGGTTATTGGGCTGGACTTGATCGCACAAGTTCACTGGATCGCACAAGTCATTTATGTGTTATATTTGGGCCGCTTATACGTGTTGGGTCAGTTACGTTATTTGGGCCGTATTCTGATGGGTTTAATTATTGGGCCGGGTATGTTTGGGAAACATATGGTGGATCGCACAAGACGATTGGACTTGTGCGAGCCCAATCTTGTATATGATATAACTGTTGAACATGAGGTTGCGTATTTGCCATGATCCGTGTGTGTTTTTCCTATATGCTATCTTATGTGATAATTGTGTGCAATACTTGAGTCAAAACCTGACTTGTGTGGTAACCCTGTTAGGACGTGGTTGACCACCCTTAGTTCAAGAGTCTTTTATTTATGTATCTGCCGAGCAAACCAAGGTGAGTTCACACTCTTACCAAGGCATGGGACTTCCCGGGGTGTTAGAAATGGAATTGATAAGGATAAGATTGAATAGATTCATACGGATACCATTACTAGACTACCACACCATCGTCCTCGGTTGTGCAGGACACGTACGTAAAACCTACGTACACTTATGCTACTCGCTATCCTCGGTTGTGAAGGATACTCACGTAAAACTTGCGTGAACGGATACTCACTACTGCCTCGGTTGTGTCAGGCACTTACGTAAAACCTACGTAAACCCCCACGTACCTTATCCTCGGTTGTGAAGGATACTTACGTAAATCCTGCGTAATCTAGTACGTATTACTGTTCTCGGTTGTGAAGAACACATATGGTTACGCATAGTCTAGTGGATTAATAACATGGGAAGCCCCCACCAATAGAAACCTATCCTGGCCCATTAGAGCCACTTGATACTCATGAACTTACTGTTACGCATTTACTTTCTGTGAACTCGCTCAACTAGTTGTTGACTCTCTGCTGCATGCCTTGCAGGACCTTAGGTACTAACGGAGCTTGCACAAGGAGGAGCAGGTCGTTGTGGGCAGATGGATCGTGATTACTTATTAAACACTTATGACATTACAACCTTAATACTTATGTTGGGTTTTATATAATTGCTTCCGCTACATTACCTATGTTGGTTTTGATAAACGCCTTTCGTATTGATGGATAACTTTTACTATTTAATTATATGTTCAATATGATTGGTGGCTTGATCCTGGTCAGTCACGCTCCCAAGCGGTGATACTCCGCGTGTGGATTTTGGGGGTGTGACAGATTGGTATCAGAGCCATTGGTTATAGAGAAATTGGTTTTAATATGGGAAAACGTTTTATTAAAACCAGACTATAACCAGAACAGTGCTCTCAACGATCCACAACGACGCTTCGCTCCACGTGCAAGACTCGACATCCTAGGTAATAAGGTTTATGTTTATTGCCTGTTTGCTAGAACTGCTTAGAACTTTGCTCGCATTACGCTTAGATACACATGACTGTATTACATGAGAACACCTACGTGCTTACACTTTTCTTTCATCGCCCTACTCGCGAACCACTCTCACTTACATTACTTTTTACAATGAAGATCATGTCTGGACGGATTAACATGACTCAAGCCCAGCTAGAGGCTCTCGTTCAAGCTCAAGTTGCTGCGGCACTTGCAGCTGCTCAAGCAGGTAGTATACCCTGCAGTATAGACTCATACTAGGATCCTTAGATCCTGCATTAACTCTCGTATTTAATCTCGTCCTATTCGTACACAATAGGTCAACACGCGCAGCAACCTGTCTGCACTTTCAAGAACTTCATGGACTGTCGTCCAAGTACCTTTAGTGGCACTGAAGGAGCAGTTGGACTCCTCCACTGGTTTGAGAAGCTCGAGTCTGTGTTCGAGATGTGTGAATGCCCTGAGGCTCGCAGGGTGAAATACGCCACTGGCACGCTAGAAGGAATAGAACTAACTTGGTGGAACGCCCAAGTTCAGATCTTAGGGTTGGCAGCTGCTAACGCCACACCCTGGAATGATTTCAAGGAACTGATCAAGAGGGAGTATTGTACTCGGGAAGACATCCATAAGCTGGAGGATGAGTTTTACCATCTGAAGATGACTGGATCGGAAATTGAAGCTTACACCAAAAGGTCAAATGAACTGGCCGTGCTGTGTCCAACTATGGTGGACCCTCCAATTAAGCGCATTGAGTTGTATCTCAAAGGGTTGGCGCCAGAGATCCAGAGCCATGTTACTTCGGCTAATCTTGAAAACATCCAGGATATTCAACACCTCGCTCACCGCATTACAGACCAGGCAGTGGATCAGAACAAACTGCCTAAACGTATCAGCGCTACTGCTACCGTTACTACTTCAGCTACTCCTACTACTCCCAGTGATGGTAAGAGAAAATGGGATGGGGATTCCAGCAAGGGATCAGCTTCAGTTCAGTCTCAGGCCCAGCAGCGGAAGACTGAGTGTTATCAGAGTCCCAGCCAGCATTCCTCAGGTAGTCACAGGCAGGGCGGATATCGAGGGAACCTCCCAAAGTGCAACAACTGCGGCAGACACCACGGTGGCCAGTGTAACAAGGGTCGCTGTCAAAGATGCCTCAAGATGGGTCATGAGGCTAAGGATTGTAGAAGCCCTCGTCCTGCGAACCAGAACCAGCAGCAGCCACAGGCACAGCAGAATCAGCAACAGGGCAACAAAGTATGTTTTCAGTGTGGGGCAGAAGGCCACTTCAAGAGGCACTGCCCTCAGCTAAACAGGAACCAGAACAACAACCATAACAATCAGGGCAATGGCAACAACCACAACAACGGGGGAAACAACAACGGCAACGAGGCAAGGGGTCGTGCATTCGTACTAGGTCGAGGCGACGCAGTGAACGATCCCAACGTAGTTATAGGTAAGTTTCTCCTCGACAATATTTACGTTACTGTTTTGTTTGATTCGGGTGCGGATACAAGCTATATGTCTGTGAAAATGTGTCAACTGCTAAAACGTGCACCAACACTTTTACCCACCAAACATGTAGTAGAGTTAGCTAACGGTAGAAGTCTAGAAGCCACGCACGTAGTTCAGGGTTGTAATCTTATCCTAGCTGGTCAAGCCTTCTCTATCGATCTCATTCCCATAGTATTGGGTAGCTTCGACGTCGTGATTGGGATGGATTGGCTATCCCAACACCAGGCAGAAATCTTATGCAGCGAGAAGATAATTCGCATTCCTCGTTCTGGTCAAGAACCTCTTGAAGTTCAAGGCGACAAGAGTGGTGCTGTGGTTGGCATCATCTCTTTCTTGAAGGCTCAGAAATGCTTACGAAAGGGGCACACTGCCATTCTGGCACTCGTTACAGACGCATCGGTAAAGAAAAAGAAATTGGAGGATATTCCAATTGTACGCGACTACCCTCAGGTGTTCCCTGAAGACTTACCTGGCTTACCGCCCCACCGTCAGGTCGAATTTCAAATCGAGCTCGCTCCAGGAGCAGCACCCATAGCTCGCGCACCATATCGTCTAGCTCCATCAGAATTGGAAGAATTGTCAAAGCAGCTACAAGAGCTCTTGGAAAAGGGCTTCATTCGTCCAAGCTCTTCGCCTTGGGGAGCTCCAGTACTTTTCGTGAGAAAGAAAGACGGTACGTTCAGAATGTGCATCGACTACCGTGAACTGAACAAGGTGACGGTGAAGAACCGTTACCCTCTTCCGCGCATCGACGACTTATTCGACCAGTTGCAAGGGTCGAGTTACTATTCTAAGATAGATTTGAGGTCAGGGTACCATCAGCTGAGAGTCCGGGATGAGGACGTCTCCAAGACAGCCTTCAGAACTCGTTACGGTCACTACGAGTTCCTCGTCATGCCGTTTGGATTAACGAACGCGCCTGCCGTATTTATGGATCTGATGAACAGGGTGTGCAAACCCTATCTTGACAAGTTCGTCATTGTTTTCATCGACGACATTTTGATCTACTCCAAGAGTCAGGAGGAACACGAGCAACACCTACGCCTTATTTTGGAACTCCTTCGGAAGGAGCAGCTATACGCTAAGTTTTCGAAATGCGACTTCTGGCTTCGTGAAGTCCACTTTCTAGGCCACGTAGTGAACAAGGATGGGATTCATGTCGATCCATCCAAGGTAGACTCGATCAGAAAGTGGCCTGCACCGCGTACGCCAATGGAAATACGCCAATTCTTGGGCTTGGCGGGTTACTACAGACGGTTTATCAAAGACTTCTCCAAGATCGCGCAACCACTTACACTACTGACACAGAAGGGTGTCACCTACCGTTGGGGCAACACGCAGGAAACTGCTTTTCAGTACTTTAAAGATAGACTTTGCAGTGCACCTATCCTCTCTTTGCCAGAGGGCACAGACGATTTCGTAGTATATTGTGATGCATCCATCCAGGGTCTTGGGTGTGTATTGATGCAGCGGGACAAGGTTATTGCTTATGCTTCACGCCAACTTAAGATTCATGAACGGAACTACACGACGCACGATTTAGAGCTGGGAGCTGTTGTTTTCGCGCTTAAGATATGGCGACACTACCTGTACGGTACCAGGTGCACGATTTACACCGATCACAGGAGTCTCGAGCATATCCTTAAGCAGAAGGATTTGAACATGCGTCAACGACGATGGGTTGAATTACTGAACGATTACGAATGCGCTATCAAGTATCATCCAGGCAAAGCCAACATTGTGGCTGATGCCCTCAGTCGGAAAGACACTTTACCTCGGCGCGTGCGAGCGCTACAGCTTACGATTCAGTCTAGCCTTCCTGCACAGATACGAGATGCTCAGGCAGAAGCATTGAAGCCCGAAAACGTCAAGGCTGAAGCCTTACGTGGCTCACGACAACGAATGGAACAGAAGGCAGACGGTGCCTACTATGTAACGGGGCGTATTTGGGTCCCACTTTATGGCGGTCTACGCGAACTTGTAATGGATGAAGCTCACAAGTCTCGCTACTCGGTACATCCAGGGTCGGACAAAATGTACCATGACATCAAAACTACTTATTGGTGGCCTAGCATGAAGGCCCACATCGCTACGTACGTTGGAAAATGCTTGACCTGTGCGAGAGTCAAGGTTGAATACCAGAAACCAGCGGGCCTACTTCAGCAGCCTAAGATACCTCAATGGAAATGGGAAGAAATTTCCATGGATTTTGTTACAGGCCTGCCTAGATCCCAGCGGGGGAATGATACCATATGGGTGATCGTGGATCGACTCACCAAGTCTGCACACTTCCTGGCTATAAAGGAAACGGATAAGTTCTCCACTCTCGCAGACGTTTATCTTAAAGAAGTTGTTTCGACGCACGGAGTGCCCACATCCATCATTTCGGATCGCGATGCACGATTCACGTCAGAGCTATGGCAAGCGATGCATAAATCTTTCGGCTCACGGTTAGACATGAGCACAGCATATCATCCTCAGACGGATGGGCAGTCTGAGCAAACGATTCAAACACTTGAAGACATGCTTAGGGCATGCGTTATAGACTTCGGCAACGGCTGGGAAAAGCACCTCCCTTTGGTGGAGTTCTCGTATAATAATAGTTATCACACCAGCATACAAGCCGCTCCATTCGAGGCATTGTACGGACGTAAATGCCGGTCACCTCTCTGTTGGGCAGAGGTAGGGGATAGTCAGATTACGGGTCCAGAGATTGTAGTGGACGCCACAGAAAAGATAGCAGAAATACGACAACGCATGGCGGCAGCACGCGACCGTCAGAAAGCCTACGCAGACAAGCATAGAAAGCCATTGGAATTTCAGGTCGGGGACCGGGTTTTACTTAAAGTCTCACCCTGGAAGGGTGTGGTTCGTTTTGGCAAACGGGGCAAACTAAATCCGCGGTACGTCGGACCGTTCGAAATCATAGAGAAGATAGGCAGAGTGGCCTACAAGTTGAACCTACCAGCTGAACTCGGGGCAGTTCATAATGTTTTCCATGTGTCGAACCTAAAGAAGTGCCTATCGGATGAAACCCTCATCATTCCTTTCAAAGAACTCACTATCGACGAGCGGTTGCAGTTCGTCGAGGAACCAGTTGAAATCACGGGCCGGGATGTGAAGGTCCTCAAAAACAAGAGAATCCCTCTTGTTCGAGTTCGTTGGAACTCCAAACGTGGTCCAGAGTACACCTGGGAACGCGAAGACAGGATGACAGAAAAGTACCCCCAGTTATTCGGAACCAATGCAACCACTGCTGAGGCTGAAGCTACTACTTCGAAATTTCGGGACGAAATTCCAGATCAACGGGGGAAGGATGTGACACCCCAGGAAAACCAGTGAACGATTGAACTTATCTAGCTTCCTCAGTGAGTGCATACCAAATTTCGGGACGAAATTTCTATTTAGTTGGGGATAATGTGACAACTCGAACTTTAGATTTACTTTGTGCACGATATGTGATTATATGAACTTGATCGATTAATTGAAAGTATGATTATTATGCTTGTGTATGTAATGTATTTATGTATGGTTATGACCCGATCGCACAACACACAAGACCCACTCGACCGCACAAGCCCACTTGGGCTTTACATTTGGACGCGGCCCCTTATGGGCAGCCTAAGTGGAGTTCGGCCCACCTACTTTACACGATTAACACAAGGGGTGTTGGTAATTTGCACACACTTTGGCAAATCATCCTCACACAAGAAACCCTAGGCGCTACCCCTCTCTCTCGTTGCTTGGAACCCGACGGCACACACACACTCTTTCTAACCGAAGACTATTGTTCGGATCACCTTTTCTGCCATTAATCGGTTAGTATGTTTGATTGTGTTCATGTATGATTCGTGTGGTATTGCTCGTTTGTTTACCGAATGATATGTTTCGAATGAGTATTGTATGATGATGATATTAGCAATTTTACTCGATAAACCGAGGAGCCTTGTTATCATGGTTGTTTATGATGATTGATTTATAGTGTTTTGTTAAATCGACTCTCATGTATGTTCACGTAAATCGGATTGTACGACATAATCAAGTTAAATGTAGGTTGTTAATCGGCTGTTATGTTATGCAATTTGGATTGTTAACTTGATTGATTGGTTTGTGAATGGGTTATGTTGTTGATAACCGGATGCATGTTCATGTGAATCGATAAGTTTGTTGTTCATACTTTGTTAGGGTTCATATGGATTTAGGAACGATTTGTACTGTTTGATCGA
Source organism: Helianthus annuus (assembly GCF_002127325.2). Classification (NCBI taxonomy): domain Eukaryota; kingdom Viridiplantae; phylum Streptophyta; class Magnoliopsida; order Asterales; family Asteraceae; genus Helianthus; species Helianthus annuus. The sequence goes on from NC_035442.2 coordinate 92,902,049, forward strand.
TATCATGCTAAACGATTTGTTGAAATCGTGTGAATTGATAGAATGTTAAGTTTGGAAACTATTGATTGTTGTAAATGATTGCTTAAATCACGGAATTTGTTTACCAATCGCACAAGGCATCCTGTTCGCACAAGATGCCCACACGAACAAGCAGACCAGTCGCACAACTGACCTGGTCGCACAAGTTAGCTGGACCGCACAAGTGTTTGGGTTATTAAGCTGTTGGGCCGAATGACCCAAAATCATCCATCGCACAAGTCTGGCCGATCGTACAAGACCTGTCCAGTCGCACAACGCCGGCTGGATCGCACATGTGTTCAACGATTGGGCCTCTAAGCCCAATACGAGTCGCACAAGGCCGGTTTATGTTGTCTGGGCCGGAAGGTTATTGGGCTGGACTTGATCGCACAAGTTCACTGGATCGCACAAGTCATTTATGTGTTATATTTGGGCCGCTTATACGTGTTGGGTCAGTTACGTTATTTGGGTCGTATTCTGATGGGTTTAATTATTGGGCCGGGTATGTTTGGGAAACATATGGTGGATCGCACAAGACGATTGGACTTGTGCGAGCCCAATCTTGTATATGATATAACTGTTGAACATGAGGTTGCGTATTTGCCATGATCCGTGTGTGTTTTCCCTATATGCTATCTTATGTGATAATTGTGTGCAATACTTGAGTCAAAACCTGACTTGTGTGGTAACCCTGTTAGGACGTGGTTGACCACCCTTAGTTCAAGAGTCTTTTATTTGTGTATCTGCCGAGCAAACCAAGGTGAGTTCACACTCTTACCAAGGCATGGGACTTCCCGGGGTGTTGGGAATGGGATTGATAAGGATAAAATTGAATAGATTCATATGGATACCATTACTAGACTACCACACCATCGTCCTCGGTTGTGCAGGACACGTACGTAAAACCTACGTACACTTATGCTACTCGCTATCCTCGGTTATGAAGGATACTCACGTAAAACCTGCGTGAACGGATACTCACTACTGCCTCGGTTGTGTCAGGCACTTACGTAAAACCTACGTAAACCCCCAGGTACCCTATCCTCGGTTGTGAAGGATACTTACGTAAATCCTGCGTAAACTTGTACGTATTACTGTTCTCGGTTGTGAAGAACACATATGGTGACGCATAGTCTAGTGGATTAATAACATGGGAAGCCCCCACCAATAGAAACCTATACTGGCCCATTAGAGCCACTTGATACTCATGAACTTACTGTTACGCATTTACTTTCTGTGAACTCGCTCAACTAGTTGTTGACTCTCTGCTGCATGCCTTGCAGGACCTTAGGTACTAACGGAGCTTGCACAAGGAGGAGCAGGTCGTTGTGGGCAGATGGATCGTGATTACTTATTAAACACTTATGACATTACAACCTTAATACTTATGTTGGGTTTTATATAATTGCTTCCGCTACATTACCTATGTTGGTTTTGATAAACGCCTTTCGTATTGATGGATAACTTTTACTATTTAATTATATGTTCAATATGATTGGTGGCTTGATCCTGGTCAGTCACGCTCCCAAGCGGTGATACTCCGCATGTGGATTTTGGGGGTGTGACATATACTACTTAGAAATTTGAAAGAAAGAAGTGTGTGTGAGCGTCGGAAACTGAAAGCCAACAGTCCCTATATATAGTTCTGGTCGAGTGGTCCGTCGCGCCCCGCGACGAAGGAAGGCAGGGGCCTTCCCGACCCGCGACTAGGCTGCGTAGGGCCTAGCTTCGCTGCGTCACCACTCTAGCCTCGCCACGTGTTGCCACGTGGCGGCTGCCGGAGGAGGGCGGGTGGCCAGGGTTGTCGCGGCCCGCGACCGTGTTTGGCTAGGGGCGTCGCGCCCCGCGACAGCCTAATTATTTTTGTTCTTATTTATTTTTCTATGTTTTAACGCATTTTGGGCTCGGTTTTCGCATACGGGGTATATTTTAAGACGTATTGGGATATTTTAATATATTTTTTGGGTGTCGAAAATATTTCGAGGGTGTCGGTTTGTTGGACCGTGTTCCGACCCTAAACAGTCAGTGTAAGGATGTTCATCTTCACGTATGAAGGCGGAATCAACATAAATGAAGTTACACAGCTTTTCTCGTTCAAATCCTTCTCTTTTATTGCTTTCTGATATAGTTTTGACAGAGTTTCGTTACAGCAACAATGGTCAAGGTCTGCTCCAACGTTACATGCACATATGAACACATCAGGTATATATAGTGTGGCGTGGTTCGCTTATATGGACTGCCGAATAAGCGAACCTACCAACTTGACAAATAAGCAAACCACCTGATGTCACATAAGCGAACCTATGTCTAACCTATGACACATAAGCGGACCTGTTTCAACATATGTTCACAAAAGCGAACCTATCAACATAATACATGATTTTGACTTTCAAGAACCTATGTTGACCTATGTTGACCTAAGACCTAATGCAGACGTAGTCAACAGACATTCCATGCATCAACAGACTCCCCCTTGGATGTTGACGTAGTCTTCAGCTCCCGAGTCTTCAGCTCCTGAGTCTTCAGTCTTGGTCTTCACTCCAACTCTCTGTCTTCACATCATCAGCACTCTATCTTCACAGGCTTCAGAATCGTTATCTGACTCTAACTTCCATCTTCCCTTTGACTGTTGATCCAGACTCCCCCTTTCATTGACTCCCCCTCTCAATATGCTAGAATCTGAGATATCTGGTTCAAGTTTTGACATTTAGCTTCCGTTGGGAATAATGAAGTCCAAACCTGTTACTCAACCAATAACATTACAATCTATCTTTTCACAACTAAATCACAAACTCAATCAGCTTTAGAAATCCACTCAAGTATTCAGGTCCAAATTAATGACCCTGATTACTCAATTAATCTACCAGGTTCAATTTAATGACCTTGGTTGATCATTTGACGAATCAAACTGATTTTGGAAAACATTTTTCAAACAATTTCTGAAAATAACAAGTATCAACTTAATGAACTTGTTTTATCTATTGAAAACATCTTCAAACTCCAACAAAGTAAGCTCTTCTCATTCTTCAGCTCAGAACTTTCCTGCATCTGCTTCAATCTTCTGAGAATCCAACAATTAACTCTCCACTTTGGTTTGTCAAAAATAAAGCAGAAATAAAATCTTTTTGGATTTTATAAAGTGTTCTAAACTAAGAAATGAAATACATAAAACTTAAATGGCAGAAAATAAACTATTTACAAATTTATTTTTGATGAGCGTGTCAAGGAATCATATCAGCTTTTCAGACAAATTACTATTACCGTTAAGCTATATATCATACTCAGACTTAAACAATTCACCTCGATTGTCGATATACTGATCCATCTTAAATTCTCACACAGATTTTAATCTATTCAGGATACGATTTAGATGACTTATGAACTTAGCTCAAATCATGTGTCCCACCTCTTGAATATACTCCTGTATCCAGAATCCCAGTATTCAGTCTTACAGGTGAGTATACTACAATGATATCTGTACATAAATTAGGTATGCGAGGGCCGAGGGATCTCAGGTCGATACTTCCGTATGCGCAGAGAGATATCAGCTTCGACTTTTCAGTATGTCCCCTTTAGAGGATCTTGTAGTTACAACAGCAGCGACTATCAATTTTATTGTTTCATCAGCATGCTGAGGGTTTATGCTATGTTTCAAGCATTTATAGAAAGTATTATCCAAGGACTAGGTCAGAACTTCCATTCAGCAGAAGTCCCAGAATAATACCCCAGACATCATTGAGTATAAAAACCTAGTATATCAGAATACGAGACATTTCAAACGAGATTTCAGGGGTTACCTATATACCCAAGTAGTGTTCCCCACGAATTTCACAAGTTTGAAGTTTTAGGTTTATATCCCGAATAAATCTACTAAATGTGCGAAAACCTATCGACACATCATTAGTGAGACTGTTTAACTCATTTAGTCTTTACAAATCTTTAGCATACTGTAATTGTCTAGCCGATGTACTATCATTTTCCCTATATACACAAGCTCTTTTTCACATTTGATCATGTTTTTGTATTTTTGCATTTTTTACTGTTTTTGTATTTTCTGAAAATAACCTATATACAACTATCTATACTCCCCCTAAATACCAAAACACGTAAAAAATCGACAAACCATTGCAGATTGTTTCTCGTCTTCATCCGCAACAGTACTCTCATCAACGCTCACAATCCCATCCGACACCGAAAGCAATTTCATACCATTCCGTTTTAACAAATATTGAAACCGATTTTTATCAAATGCTTTGGTATGCATATCAGCTTTTTGTTCGTCAGTGTGGATTTTGTCAATTCGTATCAACTTTTTCTCGAAATAATCGCGAATAAAGTGATGACGAATCTCTATATGTTTAGTTTTAGCGTGATGTACTGGATTCTTTGTTATATTTATTGCGGCCTCATTATCAACAAAAAGAGGTGTGTTAAGAAACTGCAAACCGTAGTCGCGCATCTGTTGCTGTATCCACAGGATCTGAGAGCTGCAACTGCTAGCAGAAACGTACTCCGCTTCACATGTAGATAACGCCACAGACGTTTGTTTCTTACACTGCCAGGTAACCAATCTAGGTCCAAAGAACTGGCATCCTGCAGTTGTTGATTTGGTATTAACTTTGCAGCATCCGAAATCCGAATCGGAATACCCTTCGAGCGTAAAATCGCCTTTTCTAGGATACCACAACCCCAATGTGGGTGTTCCTTTCAAGTAACGTAATATCCTCTTGACAATGATCATGTGTGAAGCTCTCGAGTTAGATTGATATCTTGCTGCGAGGCACGTTGGGTACATGATATCAGGACGTGAAGCAGTTAAATACATCAAAGAACCTATCATGGAACGGTAAAATGTTTCATCAGCCCTGTCTCCGGTGAGATCTGGGTGAATCCCATGATTAGTCGCAAGTGGGGTAGCAGCTGGAGTAGAACTTGACATTCCAAATTTCTCTAGAATATCATGCACGTACTTCGTCTGGTGAATGAAAATTCCCTCAGGTAGTTGTTCAACTTGTAGACCCAAAAAGAATTTCATCCCCCCCCCTTGATGACATTTCGAATTTTTGCTTCATCACCTGTTCGAAATCTTTGAACAATTTCTCATTCGTTGACCCAAAAATTATATCGTCTACATAAATCTGAACTATCAGAAGATGACCGTCGACCTCTTTCGTGAAGAGAGTGGCATCCACTTTTCCACGTATGAACTTGTTGGCTAGTAGGTGTTGAGACAAAGTCTCGTACCAAGCTCTCGGGGCCTGGTGTAAACCATACAGCGCTTTGTCCAATAGGTAGACCTTGTTCTTGTGGATTGGGTCAGTAAAGCCCGGCGGCTGACCGACATAAACCTCCTCTTTGACCTTCCTATAAAGAAACGCCGATTTGACATCCAACTGATAAACTTTGAAGTTCTTCCAAGACGCAAATGCTAGGAAAATTCTGATTGCCTCTAGTCGTGCTACAGGAGCATAGACTTCAGTAAAATCAATCCCTTCCTGTTGACTAAAGCCCTGAACAACGAGTCGAGCTTTGTTCCTTACAACCACTCCTCTGTCGTCTCTCTTACACTTTAATACCCATTTCGTATTGATTTTTCTTTGACCATTCGGCAAATCCACTAACTTCCACACTCCCAACTTTTCAAACTGACTTAACTCTTCTTGCATCGCAATGACCCAAGAGTCTTCAGTAAGCGCCTCTTTGTAAGTTCTCGGTTCGATCTGCGAGATAAAACAACTTAATGAAAATTCAGTTTGTAAAGGTGCTACTGTAGAATAAAAACATGTTAAGCCCTGGTCTATTTGACGTCTTGTGCGAACGCCTGAATGCAGTTCTCCTCTGATCAACTCCTCTGGATGAATAGAAAGAGTTCGCGGCATCACTTCGCTTGGAACATCTACATTTCCCTCCAGATTAGTAACATTTTGTTCTGCATCTTGTTCACCAACTTGGTTTGTTTGACTTGATATCTGGATCTGCTCCCTCTCAGAATCTGAATCACCATGATCAAATACTGGCATGTTTTCAGCTTCTTGATTATCATTCACATCCGACTGATTACCAGGAGCAACGTCATCATCGTGTTCACCAGCATTACTAGGACCTGCTTCATCGTCATTTGAAGTTTCCCAAGGTCTTCTAGAATACTCCGCTGGGAACCTGAGCTGCGACTCATACTCTCGCAAAATATCCAGCTCATCAAAGAAATCTTCATCATTCTCTGATTCTTCTCTCATGTCAAACGAATCCCAAAGTTTGTCATAATGATAACGCCATGAATCTCCAGGATTCTGTGGCGGCATAGTGTGACCTTGACATTCAACATTCGCTGCTTCAATAATCCACTTCTCACTTGGAACGAAGACATGTCGCAATGGATTGGCATAACCAACAAATATTCCCTCAATGCACTTCCGACCAAACTTTCCATGAGGCTCTATAACTGTACAGGGTGACCCGAACGGTTCTAGATACTTCAAATTCGGCTTGCGGTTATTGATTAGCTCAAAGCATGTTTTGTTGAACTTCTTGACAGTCAGAACCCTGTTGAGCGTATAGTATGCGGCGGAAACAGCTTCAGCCCAAAAATTTATCGGTAACTTTGAATCTGCGAGCATAGTTCTAGCCGTCTCGATTAGCGTTCGATTCTTACGTTCTGCGACTCCATTCTGTTGCGGAGTGTACGGAGCACTAAACTCATGCAATATACCTCTTTCATCACAAAATTCTTCCATCTTACTGTTTTTGAATTCAGTACCATAGGCCTCTGGTACAGATTCTCAATCCTTTTAAACAACGTCATTAAACTGTCAAATGTTTCGTCTTTCGTTTTCAAGAATGAAACCCACAAAAATCTGGAATAATCATTAGTTACGACCAAATAGTAGTAATCTCCTGTAATGCTCTTGACATTCACTGGACCAAACAAATCCATATGAAGTCTTTCCAGAGGTCTCGAAACTGAATTGACTTGCTTTGTAGGGTGTGACTTTTTCTTCTGCTTGCCCTTGACACAGCTTATGCACCCCCCCTTCCAGATGAAAACCTTTGACATGAACTCCTGTGACCAAATCGTTATGCACCAAGTGATTCATCTTCCTTAGGTGAATATGCCCCATTTTCCGGTGCCACAATCTTGATTCTTTTTCCGTTGCTCTGGACACAAAACAATGAGCCTGACCCGTGGTTGTAGTAGCTACGCTCATGTCCAACACGCACAGATCATTGACTCTTGGTGCCCTCATGATGATCCATTCCTCAGGTATCACAAATCCAGGTTTCAAGATCAAACATTCTTTGTCAGTGAAGTGAGTAGTATACATCCTGTCACAGATTTGGGAGATACTCAGTAGATTATTCTCCAGCTCAGCAATGTAGTTAACTCTCTCAAACGTTACGATTCCGTTGGATAACGTTCCTTCACCTATAATCTTTCCTCCTTGATTATCAGCAAATCCTACGTAACCACCATTAATATTTCTGACTTCATACAGTAACGCAGTCTTCCCTGTCATATGTCTTGAAGCTCCATTATCCATGATCCATCTGGATACAAGATTTGGAAGATCCTGCACATAACAAACTTTGACTTAAACAACTTCAAGAAAGATGCCGATTCATGCTTCGCGATCCAGGAAGCTCTGGCAATTCAAACTGCTTAGTCAAACATGGTGTCGACCCAGGCCTCATCAGCCTTAGGTGTAACCTTGACTGTTTTAACTCTCGCAACTTGAATTTTAAAGTTTTCAGCCTTCAGAGGTGGAAAATTCGCATCATAATCAACTTGAATTAATTCCTTAGAAGGTGAAACCTTTTTCTCAGTTTTGGGTTTCCAAACTTGTTGAGATAATGCAACCCTTTTGTAAAATTTGTCATTTTTAGTTACCGACTTCTTTACGGGTTCATTTTTCACTTTGATATTATCATTTTTCACACTCTTTTTCTCAACAACGATTGGTACTTTACCCTTCACATCAACTTTCTTTTGTTGAGTCTTCACAGTTTCAGTCTTAGGCTTCACGTTGGTACACTTTCGTGCAATGTGACCAACTTGATTACATCTGAAACAAATTCGAGTATCAGCCACTCGACTTGTGCCTTCAGACTGAGACTGAGAAGCTCTTTTCTCAAAGAACTCTTTGTTTGATTTTGAAAAAAATTCTTTCTTTTCATCAGCAAGTGAACTTGAACTGTTCACAAACTTTTTCTTCTCAACAAATCTCTTGTTTGAAACATTTCTTTTCTGATAAGACTTACCCTCCTGATAACCACCCGACCAATTGTTTCGGTTATTATTATAAACACGCGGTGGATTAACAGATTTCTTGGTGTAATCTTTTGCTTTTTCAAAACTCATTTTTGTCTTTGTTCGACTCAGATTGTTCACTTCTGACAACTCAACTTCGACCAACTTAAAAACATTTGTCAACTTGTTCATGTTTACATTCTCAATCGGAAACTCTGAATCCGAAAACAACTTATCCGAACCCATCATCTTGTACATGACAAGGTTTGATTCTTCATTTAAGTTGTTCTTGGACTTTTGTTTCGGAATGTATTTATCCAAGAAACACCCATCTTCCTCAGTAGTGTCACTATCCGTTTTAGGCACATTTTCAACAACATCTTTCACAATATCATTTTGGACACTATCGTCATTGGAAGATGTGAACGTGACATCAATGTTCTCCGGAAGTTTAACTTCACTTTCTTCCTCAATTTCAACCAACCCAGATTCCTTTTTCGTGTAATTATGCAAAATCGGTGGTGGAACTTTGTGAAAACCCACTCCGGTTCCATCAGAATACACGTCTTCGCCAGCTTTGTTTTTGCCGATGGGTTTTGGAACTATGTGTTGCAAAACAAAGCTTGCGGAGCTATAGTTGTTAAGCTTCAACTGGATTCGCTCGTTTTCAATTTCAGCCTCTTGAACTTTAAGTTTCAAATTAGCGATTTCATCCAGTTGTTTGTTGATTGATTCTTCTTTTACTCTAAGCACTGCTTTTAAATGCTCGTTTTCTTTAAAAGTTTTACCATTTCGATCATCACTATCTTTCACTGTGCTTTTGAGTTTTTCAAACTTTTCAGAAATTTAACGGTTTTCAAGAATTAACCTTTCATTTTCTTTTTTAACCATTTCATGATCAATTTTATCTTTTTCAATTTGGCCAGTTAATTCTCTTATTCGTTCAGTTGAAGCTTTCACTGTTTTGTCACGACCAAGAATCTGATTCTCAACGCTTCTGACCAACGCTGTCAGATTTTTAACTTTCTCACCGTTGAGATACGTGACTGTGTTACAAAATTTGCACTCTTTGTTGCAATTTTTGCAATCAGCATTACCATCAATTTTCTTACCTGACGCATTTGTTGACAAGTTTGAACTGGCCTGGCTTTTTGACTCAGACACGGAGTTAGAGTCTACCTCAAGTGCCTTAGCAGCCAGCACTTTGTCAGCCATTTTTCCCAGGTTCTCTGCAGTCAACTCCTGCGTTGATGATGGCTTCAATATCCAGTGTTTTGTCGTCGATGGCAATGTTTCCATACAGATCAAGATAGCATTCTCTGTCCGGATCCCATCTTCTCGCTCTCTTCGCTTCCAGATAAATACCAGAAAGTCTAATGATTTTGTTTTCAGCAATCATTTTTCTGTATCTATACTTCTGCTCTTCTGTTCGATTATCTTTCCATGGAATAGGTTCATTATTTTCCATGAACGCGTAACCAACCGCGTCTTCCTCCGGTAGAACCTCTTTGCTCCAATCATAACCCTCATCATCATAGATCACTGCAAGTGCTCTAGACTTTTCTTTGGTGTCTTCAACCTGCTTCAATCTAGGCGGCTCAGATTTATTCTGGTGATAAATCGCCTTCTTGTAGTAATCCTCTCTGAAAGGATTCTCCGGCTCATCAGCATAAGCGTTTCTGCATTCTTGTTTGAAGTGACCTTTTTGTTTGCACTTAAAGCATGTCACCTTCGATTTATCAAAACCTAATTTTGTAGACGGACTACCAATTAACTTTCTGCCCGTTATTTCCATGAAACGCTGAGCATGACGAACAGCACTAGCCATAGCCCAACGAATATCGATTAACTCCATTTCTTCAGGATCTATTTGATCATAGTCCTTATTCGTCAGGTTTGTGTTATCGATCTTCCCAGCTACTAACCCTTCATATGATTCCAACACCGACGCCAAGAAGACCATCTGCTGCTTAGCCGACTCCTCGTCAAAATTCTGTGCATTCTTCAAATCTATTGCGATATTGCATTGAAAACGATTCTTTGCATCAGAATGACTTGCAGATGATGAAGATCCACTGTGATAACCACTGTGATTTCCACTGCTTTGACTACTTTGACTTTCTTTGCTTGCTGTCGTCACATTTTCAGCAGAAAACACAGTTTTGGGAGAAGTTGTTTTCGGCATCATGCTTTTCAGATAGTACAGATCCAAATTCTGTTGATAAGATGAGTGATTGACTTTGTACGTCTTCTTCAGTTCCAACTCGTGACTCTCGAGTTTCTCAATCACCACATCTGGATTCAAATTTTCAGGAGCAATAGTGTTCTTCAACATCAGCGCATAATATCTCCAATCCATCTCGTCTGGTAATGAATCGAGCAATTTGTCAACTAGCTCATCGTCAGGATATGTAATTCCCTGTCTAGCTAGTTCCAGCTTCAGATGTCCGAACCTTTCAATCATTTTACAAACTGACTCATTCTTGAGATAACCAAGCATATCAAACTCTTTCCTAAGAAGTTTCTTTTTTACTTTTCACAATTTCAGTACTTCCTAGACATTTCTTTTCTAGCTTTTGCCAAAGATCTTTTGCATTTGAATAATCGATCAAAGAGATTATGTCCTCCCGAACAGACTGAAATAACAAAGCCACACATTTTTGTTCAGCTACAAATGAATCAATCTCATCAGCAGATGTTAGAGTTTCACCATTCTTGTTTCCGTTTTCATAACCGTTTTTCAGACTTTTCCAACTGGGAAATGCAAAGGCCATCATCCAATCTTCAAACATCCGAGACCACCGACTGTACTCCTCGATAGCCATTAGCTTTGGGGGTTTATTGAATGTTCTGAAGGCACTTTCCGATTCCCAAGCTTCCTTTTTCTTTTTTTTCGGCGGATTCTCGTTCGCATTGCTTGACGATGTATCATCATTTCCGGAATTTCCAGCAAACGCGTACATATCGCTGAACGGGTTCAAGAAAATATCATCCATCTTGAATGTACCTGCAAAATCAGCCAATACTTAGAAAAATTTTCAAGATTTTTGAAACGATGTGACGAATGAGCGAAACTATAGTTGTCCGAATAAGCAGAACTATAGTTGTCCGAATAAGCGGAACAGAAGATGTTCAAATAAGCGAACCAGAAGATGTACAAATAAGCGGACCAGGTTATGTCCGGATGAGCGGAAGTGAAATTGTCTGTTCGAGCGGATCTACAAGGTTCGTTCAAGCGGATCTACTCAGTTCATTCGAGCGGATCTACTCAATTCATTCGAGCGGAAGTGCCGAAAAAGCGAACCTACTTGGTTATTTTTGAGCGAAACTAATGTATTTCAAGCGAACCTATCGATGTCCGTAAAAGCGGATCTCACTTTTTACCCAATTTTAACCATTTTTAAGCCAAGTTTTAACCTAAAACTTTCTAGGGTTTGTTAATTGTATATTCCGCACCTAATACTCAAAAATCAGACAATTTCAACCGTAGGAACCACTTCAAATCGATAAAGTATGAGAGAAAGTGAGTAGAAATGAGAGATTTCTGAAGATTCAAGCTGTAGTAGTATGAACTCCTCGTCCTGAGCTCTGATACCACTTTGTTGGACCGTGTTCCGACCCTAAACAGTCAGTGTAAGGATGTTCATCTTCACGTATGAAGGCGGAATCAACATAAATGAAGTTACACAGCTTTTCTCGTTCAAATCCTTCTCTTTTATTGCTTTCTGATATAGTTTTGACAGAGTTTCGTTACAGCAACAATGGTCAAGGTCCGCTCCAACGTTACATGCACAAATGAACACATCAGGTATATATAGTGTGGTGTGGTTCGCTTATATGGACTGCCGAATAAGCGAACCTACCAACTTGACAAATAAGCGAACCACCTGATGTCACATAAGCGAACCTATGTCTAACCTATGACACATAAGCGGACCTGTTTCAACATATGTTCACAAAAGCGAACCTATCAACATAATACATGATTTTGACTTTCAAGAACCTATGTTGACCTATGTTGACCTAAGACCTAATGCAGACGTAGTCAACAGACATTCCATGCATCAACACGGTTTATTTTAGGGTTATAATTTTGGCCCCCAAACCACAGGATTGTAAATTAAGATTTACTCTTAAAAAAGTTCGAAACTAAAAAGAATAAGTTTGAAATTAAAAAAATTGATTTATTTGATTGTGATTTATTTAGTTATGTTTATCGGTTGGTTTAGATAGGTTTATAATTATATAGTTCGGGTTTAATATTTATTTTGTTTAGATAGGTTTATAGTTATATAGTTTGGGTTTAATATTTATTCATAAGTGGTGTACTCCAAATAGGTTTTGGATTGGCTCTTTAGAAACAAGGTGATGTAATTGGTTTATTTGTGTGCTTCATTTAAGTAATAAAGTAGTCAGACATGTTTGTTCCATTTTTTTATGTTTGATTTTGATTCTGATTTTCCAATGGTTTTTGGGTGCAAACTGGTTCGTTTCGGTCAAAGAAACTCAAAATCGGTTTATTCCCAAATATGTTAGGTTTGAAAAACGCTTTTGAGAGGAAAATGATTGGTTCGGTTTGAAACCGATTGAATCATGTTTTATCTGGTCCGATTTGGTTTTGACCGATTTCAAAGGAGCGGTTTACAAACAGATTAACGATTGTAAACCACCTGTTTGGTTTGGTTTCAAAAATGTTCTCTTAATTTTGTTTCTGGAGCGGTTTGGTTTTGGTTTAGAAACTGGCTTTTGTGTCCACCTCTATGTTTGAAGACTATCCCACGCACCACACAACTTGTCTCACGGTGCACATGTTTTTTCTTTCCCTTCCCAAAGAGATCCGACCTCCTTCTTCACAGACAACCTGTAACCATGAGCTAAGCCGTTCTCTTTCCCTAAAACGTTCGTGGAGCAAAAAATCCTGACCTAGGGTGGTATTATATTTTATTACAAGAAATGGTAAAAAATAATATTATAAGAAATTGATTAAATAAGGAAAAAAGAAGACATATCTCTTAGTTTGGTAATATTATAAGAAATTAATTAAATAAGGAAAAAACAGATATATATATCTTAGTTTGGTAACTAAATGGATCGACCCGACCATGTTTTAGAATGACCCGACTAGTGATCCAACTAATGGGATGCGTTTGGTGGGTTGATGGTTCTTTAATTGCCTCACTAACAGGTTTAGACATATAGATGTTCGACATTCGTTGATTATTAACTAGGTTAAAATCTCGTGTATTACACAGGTTTAATATATGACAAAATATGAAACCGAAAAAAAGATTGTTTATAATATTCGTAATTATTTGATAATATATTTTTTCAACTCATATAATAAATATAAATTAAACCTGGTTAGTAATAAATCATTTGTATTAAAATTCAAATTTAATATTGGTATTTATCAAACAATCAGGAATAAGTGTGTGTGTGTGTGCGCGCACACACACACATATATATATATGTATTTACCTAATAAATAAGTAACTTTTTACCTCATGTGTCGTAATTTTGTTAGCTTAAGACTTTTTTTCGTTTCTTTTATTTCACCTCTTCATATAATAAAACAATATATCTTTAAAACTCTCATTTATTACATTAGTTGAATAAATGTGATTTTATATGTTAAATAATAAAAAATTATATCTTTAAGAGCCCCGTGTATTGTACGGATTGAGTAAATTTAATTTTATATATTAAATAATGTAAAAAGTTACATTTTTAAGAACCTCATGTTAATTTATATTTAGTGTACGTCTTTTTTTAATTTCAGGATAAATAATTTTGAAATCTAATAAATATTTCTAAATATTATATTATCTCTTATACGAATTGTTTAAATTTATATCAAATTTAATTTTATAATTATCTTTTAATTAATATTATTAATTATCTATAATTAAGTAGAAGAGAGAGGAAAAACTAAAAAAATAGATTGCTCCAATGAATGACACGTGTTCCCTCATTGGTTAGTGTACGTCTTTTGTTAATTGCAAGATAAATAATTTTGAAATCTAATAAATATTTCAAAATATTATATTATCTCCTATACGAATTGTTTAAATTTATATTAAATTTAATTTTATAGTTATCTATTAATTAATATTATTAATTATCTATAATTAAGTAGTAGAGAGAGGAAAAAACTAAAAATAGATGGCTATAATGAATGACATGTGTCCACTCATTGGTTTCTTTTATTATATAGTACTAGCGGTAAGACCCGTGTGTAAACACGGGTCATTTCTTAGAAACCATGCATAGCCCATATTGACAGAGAGTAAAAAAATAATTAGTGCAGACTTATAAAATTGATATACACTAATGGTCAATAGGTTTATTCAACAGCAATTCCATTATGTTGATAGCAAACTACTATTGTCTATTAACTGTTAAAAACCTCTGTTGCTTTCCAACAGACTTTCCTAAAAAATGTTATCCATTATCTTCAACAGAGCTTGCCAGATGGATAGATGGTAAACAGATATGCATGTTAGTCAACCCATGTTAAAAAGGTCAGTCAACAGAAATTACAAAGGTTAGTAAACAGATGTTAAGAGAATAATGTTATTAACAAAGAATTTAGTACTCTCATTAAAAATGAGAGCTCCAAACACAGGTTGTTTCTTAGACAAACATGCAAAACACATATTAATAGAACATATATGTAACACCCCAATCGCGCAATACAACAACACGCGGCAGAAATATCGGGGAGTCACGTTACAAATTGCTCAAAACTACTGGTACTAAATTGTTTCAATATCATTAACATTGTTTTACAAACAAAGAATACATGTAATTGTTATTTTGTTTTAGAAGTCTAAGGCCCGAATGCAGTCCTATGCGTTGCATGCTTGAAACAGTCGAAAACCTGAAACATATGCGAAAAACAGTCAGCATAAAAATGCCGGCAAATACATAAGTTTTATTAGCCAAGTAAATGGCAAAACATTTGGTATTACAATACTTTAACAGCTACGAGAGCTGTCAATCGAAAATAAATCTTGAAGCCAAAGAATGGCAAAAATTTAGTATTGCAATACATAATCTTAATTGTGAAAAACTCGTGACAAAATAGGTTTGTATATGGAAATATGATTATTACATCATTTTATGCCTTTCATCATAATCTTGTTTAAACCATCGTAAAAATTTGTTAATATGTTATTAGAAATTCAATTAAGGATTAATAATAACTATTTTTGAAACTAATCGGATAAGTAGTATATTAAAATATACTTTAGTTGTGAAATAATTAAACAAGTAGTATATCAAATTATACTTTGATAGAACAGTAGCACATCAAACTATACTTTCGAGAGCAGTAGCATATCACACTATACTTTGGAGAACAGTAGCATATCAAACTATACTTTGGAGAATAGAAGCATATCAAACTATACTCTGGAGAACAGTAGCATATCAAACTATACCTTGGAGTACAGTAGTATATCAAACTATACCTTGGAGAATAGTTGTATATCAAACTATACCTTGGAGAAAAGTAGCATATCCAACTATGCTTTGGTAAATAACAACAAAGATCCTAAGTCCTAATGGTGATTCGAGATAATGCCACGAAGCGTAATACAATAAGCACACTTATATATAGGAAGTACCAGTGGCGTATCCACCATGTGCTTATTGTATTACTCTAGTTTCGTTATCTAAATCACCAACAATCTACACACAAAAACCATCGAGTCGCAAAGTACTTCTTAATAACCTTACTATGAAGATAGGAAGATCTAAGACTGTACCTCAAATATCCTATAAGAATCTAACTATGAAGATAGGTAGGTCACTTAAGGATAAAACATCATATTTGCATAATCGAAATAATACACATAAAAGCACTTAGTGAACACATATATGCCATACATTTGGAAAACAAATCGAATACACATATGAATCACCCCAAAACATTTGAAAACGGTAAAAGAGGGGAACTATGTACTCTCCTGGGATTGCGTACAGTTCCGGTTCAAAGGGTATAACAAAGCTCAAAGACCAAGAGTTCAAGTGTTGAAGCGGTTCCTAGGGTAACGGATACTATGTTAGCGAATCGACACCTAAATCGGAAGATTGGGTAGAATGAGGTCTTGTAAACCAAATGAGTATTGGAACTCATATGATATGGTTTAACAAAGCCTACATTCTAAATCTGAACCTATCCTAAGTGCTTACGACCCATTAAGGTAGCTTACGCCACTTTAACGCGTCGTTCGCGCAAAAGCGCGTTCAAGACGCCTAACTAGTCCTATGACAAGTATTATATGCCTTAACATATCTAATTAGTTTATATAATCAGTTTAGATGTCAAAACATGTGTTACATATGCTTAAAATGAAATAATGCGCAAAAAGGGTATTTTGGTCATTTTCCTAAGGCATATAAACTACCTATCATACGACTAACTAAACGAAGTGACCATAAGGTATAACCTCGGAAGATTATTCCCTATACAACTATGGTCACAATACATGTTTTGTTGGATCCTAATTGTGACACCCCAGGAAAACCAGTAAACGATACAACTTACCTAGCTTCCTCAGTGAGTACGTACCAAATTTCGGGATGAAATTTCTTTCAAGTTGGGGATAACGTGACAACTCGTATTTTAGAACCGTCTCCTATAATACGTGTTGACTTGTATGAACGTTACGTGATTAGTTGATGTGTGATTTCGTTGAATGTTATGAATTTTTACTATGTTACGTGTTATGAAATTTGGACCGCACACCTTTCTCGCGGCCCAACCTCACTCGCAAACCATGTACCCAACTCGAGACCTCAAGGGCGGCCCAATGATGGCTTCGGCCCACTCCAATTATACGCATAACACTAGCAGTAGGGGTATACTCCTCATACTTGCAAAACACTTTACACATACACAAACCCTAGTGCTCTCTCTCTCTCTCTCGTTTTCTCTTGGAACCAGACGGCAGCCCTCATCCGAAACCAACCATCTCGAGCAATCTAGGCTTCTCGGTTTCTGGACGTGGTTGACCACCTTATAGCTCAATTGAACTTTGTTGTGTATCTGCCGAACAAACCAAGGTGAGTTCACACAGCCAAGGCATGGGATTCCCGGGTTGGGAATGGGTTGGAAGGTTTGAAATGGATAATTACTCGTACTTACGCTATTGCTAGACTATATACCATCGTCCTCAGGTTAGTCAGGACACTTACGTAAAACCAACGTACATTAGTATCTACCACTGTCTCCCGGGTCGGGATGACACTTACGTAAAACCTACGTAAACTCATACCTACTACTGTCTTCCGGGTCGGAAGGACACTTACGTAAAACCTACGTAAACCCCACGCATACCACTGTCCTCAGGGAAGAGCACTCACGTAAAACCTACGCGACCTTGTACGTATTCCTGTTCTCGGGCTAAGAAGAACACATGGTTGCAAATAGTCTAGTAAGTATAAATATGGGAAGCCCCCACTAGAAATAAGTATAAATATGGGAAGCCCCCACTAGAAATAAGTATAAATATGGGAAGCCCCCACTAAATGAACATACGTTTTGCTATTACGAACTTACTTTCTGTGAACTCGCTCAACTAGTTGTTGACTCTCTGCTGCATGCCTTGCAGGACCTTAGGTACTTATGGAGCTTGCACAGGGAGGAGCAGGTCGTTGTGGGACATGGATCGTGGATGCCATGTTAAACGATTAAACAATTGAACTTATGATTTACATTGGGTTTACATACTTATGCTTCCGCTACTCAAATTATGTTTTGTTGAACATCAATTATATTGTGATGGGTTTCATTGATTACTTTTAATATTTAATGTCATGTTCAATATGATTGGTGGCTTGATCCTGGTTATGTCACGCCTCCAAGCGGTGGTACTCCGCGTGTGGATTTTGGGGGTGTGACAGATTGGTATCAGAGCCATTGGTTATAGAGAACTTGGTTTTGATGAGAGACAAACGTTTTTATTAAAACCAGACTATAACCAGTACAGTGCTCTCAACGATCCACAACGACGCTTCGCTCCACGTGCAAGACTCAACATCCTAGGTAATATGGTTTATGTTTATTGCCTACATGCTAGAATTACATGGAACTTTGCTCGTAGTATGCTTAGATACATATGACACTATTGCATGAGAATACCTATGTGCTTACACTCTTCTGTCATCGCACTACTCGCGAACCATTCTCACTTATGCTACTTTTACTATGAAGATCATGTCTGGACGTGTTAACATGACTCAAGCCCAGTTGACGACTCTCATTAACGAACAAGTTGCTGCGGCACTTGCAGCCGCACAAGCAGGAGGTATATCCTGTAGTTATAACTCACACTAGGATCTTTAGATCCTACACTCCTAGACCAACTCTTGTGTTTAACTTTGCCCTATTCGTACACAATAGGTCAACACGCACCGCAACCAGTTTGCACTTTCAAGAACTTCATGGACTGTCGTCCAGGCACATTCAGTGGCACGGAAGGAGCAGTGGGACTACTCCATTGGTTTGAGAAGCTCGAATCAGTGTTCGAGATGTGTGAATTCCCTGAGGCTCGCAGGGTCAAGTACGCCACTGGCACGTTAGAAGGAATTGCGCTAACTTGGTGGAACGCGCAAGTTCAACTCCTAGGGTTGGCAGCTGCTAACGCCACCCCTTGGAACGATTTCAAGGAACTGATAGAAAGGGAATATTGCTCACGTGACGACATCCACAAGTTAGAGGTGGAGTTTTTCAATCTAAAGATGACGGGGTCGGAGATCGAGGCCTACACCAAGCGGTCGAATGAGCTGGCCGTTCTGTGTCCAACTATGGTGGACCCACCTATTAGGCGAATTGAGTTATATCTCAAGGGGTTAGTGCCAGAGATTCAGAGCCACGTGACATCGGCTAATCATAACAACATCCAGGATGTTCAACGCCTAGCTCATCGTCTCACTGATCAGGCAGTGGATCAGGACAAGCTACCGAAACGTATCAGCGCTACTACTGCTACCACATCAGCCGCTACTCCTGCTACCTCCAGTGACAACAAAAGAAAGTGGGAAGGGGATTCTAGCAAAGGTTCAGCAACAGTTCAGCCTCAGGCTCAGCAACAGAAGACTGACCACTACCAGAGTCCTAGCCAGCAGTCTTCTGGTAGTCGTGGGCAGAGAAGATATCAAGGAAATCATCCAAAGTGCCACAACTGTAACAGGCACCACAACGGCCAGTGCAACAAGGGTCGTTGCCAAAGGTGTCTCAAGATGGGCCACGAGGCTAAAGACTGTAGGAGCCCACGGCCTGCGAATCAGAACCAGCAACCGCAACTACCAGCTCCACAGAACCAGCAACAACAGCAACAGCAAGGCAACAGGGGATGCTTTCAGTGTGGTGCTGAAGGCCATTTCAAGCGGGATTGCCCCCAGATAAACCAGAATCGCAACAACAACAACAATCAGGGCAATGGTAACAACGGTGGGAACAATAATGGCAATGAAGCTCGGGGTCGTGCTTTCGTTCTAGGTCAAGGCGACGCAAGAAATGATCCCAATGTGGTTATGGGTAAGTTTCTTCTCGACGATATTTATGTTACTGTTTTGTTCGATTCGGGTGCGGATACAAGTTATATATCTTTGAAAGTGAGTAAATTGTTAAAACATACACCAACACCCCTAAACACCAAACATGTCGTAGAATTAGCTAATGGTAAGAGTCTAGAAGCCACGCATGTAGTCAGGGGTTGTAATATTGTCTTAGCCGGTCAAGCGTTCTCCATCGATCTTATTCCCATAGTCTTGGGAAGCTTCGACATCGTTATTGGGATGGATTGGTTATCCTAACATCACGCAGAGATCTTATGCAAGGAAAAGATAGTTCGCATTCCTCGTTCAGGCAAGGAACCTCTCGAAGTTCAAGGCGACAAGAGTGGTGCTGTGGTTGGCATCATCTCTTTCTTGAAGGCTCAGAAATGTTTGCGGAAGGGTCACACCGCTATTTTGGCACTTGTTACCGATGCATCAGCAGAAGAAAAGAAATTGGAGGACATTCCAATAGTTCGCGACTTTCCTCAGGTGTTCCCTGAAGATTTACCTGGTCTACCGCCTCATCGCCAGGTCGAGTTCCAGATCGAGTTAGCTCCTGGAGCAGCACCCATAGCCCGAGCACCGTATCGTTTAGCTCCAACTGAACTGGAAGAATTGTCAAAGCAGCAACAAGAGCTCTTGGAGAGGGGCTTTATTCGTCCAAGCTCTTCGCCTTGGGGAGCTCCAGTATTATTTGTGAAGAAGAAGGACGGTACCTTCAGGATGTGCATAGACTACCGGGAACTCAACAAGGTGACGGTGAAGAACCGTTACCCTCTTCCACGTATAGACGACTTATTCGACCAGTTGCAGGGGTCGAGCTACTACTCCAAGATAGACTTGAGGTCAGGTTACCATCAGCTGAGAGTCCGGGATGAGGACGTCTCCAAAACAGCATTCAGAACTCGCTACGGCCACTACGAGTTCCTAGTCATGCCATTTGGGTTAACGAACGCGCCCGCAGTCTTTATGGATCTTATGAACAGAGTGTGCAAACCCTATCTAGACAAGTTTGTGATTGTATTCATCGATGACATTCTGATCTACTCCAAGAGTCAGGAGGAGCACGAGCAGCATTTACGGCTTATCTTGGAACTTCTTCGAAAGGAACAACTGTACGCCAAGTTTTCAAAATGCGACTTCTGGCTCCGTGAAGTCCATTTTCTGGGCCATGTGGTAAACAAGGATGGGATTCATGTTGATCCATCCAAGGTAGATTCAATCAGGAACTGGCCTGCACCGCGTACACCAACGAAAATACGCCAATTCTTGGGTTTGGCGGGTTATTACAGAAGGTTTATTAAAGACTTCTCCAAGATCGCACAGCCACTTACACTACTGACACAGAAAGGTGTCACCTACCATTGGGGAAATACTCAGGAAACTGCTTTTCAGCACTTAAAGGATAGACTTTGCAGTGCACCTATCCTCTCATTGCGAGAGGGCACAGACGACTTCGTGGTTTACTATGATGCATCCATCCAGGGTCTTGGATGTGTGTTAATGCAGCGTGACAAGGTCATTGCTTACGCTTCGCGCCAACTCAAGGTTCACGAACGGAACTACACGACGCACGACTTAGAGCTGGGAGCTGTTGTTTTCGCGCTTAAGATATGGCGACACTACCTGTACGGTACCAAGTGCACTATCTACACCGATCACATGAGTCTTGAGCATATCTTAAAGCAGAAGGAATTGAACATGCGTCAACGTCGATGGGTTGAACTACTGAACGATTACGAATGCGCCATCAAGTACCATCCAGGCAAAGCCAACGTTGTGGCTGACGCTCTCAGTCGAAAAGATACTACACCTAGGCGTGTACGAGCCTTGCAGCTCACTATTCAATCTAGTCTTCCTGCACAGATACGAGATGCTCAGGTAGAAGCATTGAAACCAGAAAACGTCAGGGCTGAAGCCCTACGCGGCTCAAGGCAACGATTAGAACAGAAGGAAGACGGTGCCTACTACGTAACAGGGCGAATTTGGGTTCCACTTTATGGCAACCTGCGTGAGCTAGTGATGGATGAAGCTCACAAATCTCGCTACTCGGTATATCCAGGGTCGGATAAAATGTACCACGACATCAGAACAACGTATTGGTGGCCTAGCATGAAGGCCCACATCGCTACCTACGTCAGCAAGTGCTTGACTTGTGCAAAAGTCAAGGCAGAGTATCAAAAACCAGCAGGCTTACTTCAGCAACCTAAGATACCACAGTGGAAATGGGAGGAAATTTCCATGGATTTTGTTACTGTCCTGCCTAGATCCCAGCGTGGGAATGATACAATTTGGGTGATCGTGGATCGACTCACCAAGTCTGCTCATTTAATGGCGATCAAAGAAACAGACAAGTTCTCCACACTAGCAGACATCTACTTGAAGGAAGTAGTCTCAAGGCACGGGGTTCCCACCTCTATCATTTCGGATCGCGGTGCACGATTCACTTCAGAGCTATGGCAAGCAATGCACAAGGCTTTTGGCTCTCGGTTAGATATGAGCACGGCTTATCACCCTCAGACGGATGGACAGTCTGAGCGCATGATTCAAACCCTAGAAGACATGCTTCGAGCATGTGTTATTGATTTCGGAAACAGCTGGGAAAAGCATCTCCCTTTGGTGGAGTTTTCGTACAATAACAGTTATCACACCAGCATCCAAGCCGCTCCATTCGAGGCATTGTACGGACGTAAATGCCGGTCACCTCTCTGGTGGGCAGAGGTGGGGGATAGTCAGATCACGGGTCCTGAACTTATAGTGGACACCACGGAAAAGATTGCACAAATACGACAGCGCATGGCGGCTCGTGACCGTCAGAAAAGTTACGCTAATAAGCGCAGGAAACCACTCGAATTCCAAGTTGGGGATCGAGTGCTACTCAAAGTCTCACCCTGGAAGGGTGTGGTTCGTTTTGGCAAACGGGGCAAGCTCAATCCGCGGTATGTCGGACCGTTCGAGATCATAGAAAGAATAGGCAAAGTAGCCTACAAGCTAAACCTACCAGCTGAACTCGGTGCAGTTCACAACGTCTTTCACGTGTCGAATCTGAAAAAGTGCCTGTCAGATGAGACCCTCATAGTTCCTCTGAAGGAACTCACTAACGACGAGCAGTTGCGATTCATCGAGGAACCAGTAGAAATCATGGACCGGGATGTCAAGTTCCTCAAGAACACGAGAATACCTCTTGTTCGAGTTCGTTGGAACTCCCATCGCGGCCCAGAGTTCACCTGGGAATGAGAAGATCAGATGAAAGAAAATACCCCCAATTATTCGGGAACAGTACAACCACTACTGAGGCTGAAACTACCATGGAATTTCGGGACGAAATTCTAGATCAACGAGGGGAGGATGTGACACCCCAGGAAAACCAGTAAACGATACAACTTACCTAGCTTCCTCAGTGAGTACGTACCAAATTTCGGGACGAAATTTCTTTCAAGTTGGGGATAATGTGACAACTCGTATTTTAGAACCGTCTCCTATAATACGTGTTAACTTGTATGATCGTTACGTGATTAGTTGATGTGTGATTTCGTTGAATGTTATGAATTTTTACTATGTTACGTGTTATGAAATTTGGACCGCACACCTTTCTCGCGGCCCAACCTCACTCGCAAACCATGTACCCAACTCGAGACCTCAAGGGCGGCCCAATGATGGGTTCGGCCCACTCCAATTACATGCATAACACTAGGAGTAGGGGTATACTCCTCATACTTGCAAAACACTTTACACATACACAAACCCTAGTGCTCTCTCTCTCATTTTCTCTTGGAACCGGACGGCAACCCTCATCCGAAACCAACCATCTCGAGCAATCTAGGCTTCTCGGTTTTTGGACGTGGTTGACCACCTTATAGCTTAATTGAACTTTGTTGTGTATCTGCCGAGCAAACCAAGGTGAGTTCACACAGCCAAGACATGGGATTCCCGGGTTGGGAATGGGTTGGAAGGTTTGAAATGGATAATTACTCGTACTTACGCTATTGCTAGACTATATACCATCGTCCTCAGGTTAGTCAGGACACTTACGTAAAACCTACGTAAATTAGTATCTACCACTGTCTCCCGGGTCGGGAGGACACTTATGTAAAACCTACGTAAACTCATACCTACTACTGTCTTCCAGGTCGGAAGGACACTTACGTAAAACCTACGTAAACCCCACGCGTACCACTGTCCTCGGGGAAGGGCACTCACGTAAAACCTACGTGACCTTGTACGTATTCCTGTTCTCGGGCTAAGAAGAACACATGGTTGCAAATAGTCTAGTAAGTATAAATATGGGAAGCCCCCACTAGAAATAAGTATAAATATGGGAAGCCCCCACTAGAAATAAGTATAAATATGGGAAGCCCCCACTAAATGAACATACGTTTTGCTATTACGAACTTACTTTCTGTGAACTCGCTCAACTAGTTGTTGACTCTCTGTTGCATGCCTTGCAGGACCTTAGGTACTTATGGAGCTTGCACAGGGAGGAGCAGGTCGTTGTGGGACATGGATCGTGGATGCCATGCTAAACGATTAAACAATTGAACTTATGATTTACATTGGGTTTACATACTTATGCTTCCGCTACTCAAATTATGTTTTGTTGAACATCAATTATATTGTGATGGATATCATTGATTACTTTTAATATTTAATGTCATGTTCAATATAATTGGTGGCTTGATCCTGGTCATGTCACGCCTCCAAGCGGTGGTACTCCGCGTGTGGATTTTGGGGGTGTGACACTAATGATCGACCAAATGGGTCGGGTTCGGAAGTCTAAGCGATTGTCAAGACTGCTTGACTTATGACTCTATACAAGCACTAGACTTAAAGTGACAAGCTAAACATGTTAAAACATGTTTAACTAAGTTAGAAAACAAGTTTGATATCAAAACAAACGGTTTTGATACCCAAGAATAGTTTGGTTGCAAAATACGCATAGACGCGTATTTTGACCGAAACTATGACTCGCCACTACACCTAATTAACGTGGTAATCAGTAGGTATAGTCACAAGGGACTATAACCATCGTGATTACGCTCACGTTGCAAAGTTCAAACGAGCTTTGTGTTGACCAAAGACTGGTCAAAGCAGAAAGTCAACCACTGTTTGACTTTCACGCTTGAAAAACGATAACAAGCATGAAAGAAACTTACAAAGGGTCCAAGCAAGGAAGATTTGATTCAAAATACTCAGGTATGAAGTGTTAAAACTCCAACTTAGAGCAGATTGAATCAAATGTGTGAGTTGTGAAATGAAATCAAGTGGCTATTTATAGGAATTCAAGAACCGTTAGGATCGTTTCTCGTAATTCGTGCTTCGATCTAGACCTTACAAGTGTTACCCACTGATTTTCAATACTAGGGGACCTTAAAACCAGCTAATGGTTTGTTAAAACCATGTACAAAACCCAGAAAACAAGTTGTTGTTGCTGAAACAATGAATCTGCCCAGATCAGTCTCTGGCACCACGCGAGAGGCCTGTCGCGCCCCGCCAGAGACCAAAATGGCAGAATCTCAGAAACAGTCCTTGCAAGTCTGAAACTTGGTTTTTGATGCATTTTTGACACGTTTAAGCCCCGTTAGCCACATTTCAAAGCTCTAAAATGAAGTTAAAGTATAGGGAACTTAAAATATGCTCAAAAACATCTAGGATGTCGGTTCGTTTGGTCGTACGATCGCGTTGTTCGGTTAATTACGACGGAAGTCGTAACGAACGCGAAATCGATCCAAATTACGCGACGAGTGAAATTCTAACATTCCAAACACTAAAACAATATATTTTAATGATTACAAAAATTTTTGGATGCCCGGATATATTCAGAACGTAAGTTATGCGCGTAAATGCAAACTTACGCAATTTTTGATGCTTTTAGTGCCTATTGATCAAGTAAGCATATTTTCGCATAACGAACCCCTCAAAGCTTATTTCTAAGCTATGTAAAGGATATTTAGGGTATGTTTAGCTTATGATCAAGTTCCGGAACATTCGTCACTATACGAATCAGCAGACTTTCGCAGTTTGACGCAAATAGTCCCTGAGAGTGAATAAACTTATTTTTGACACACTAAAGCCTTCAAAACTTATTTCTAAGTTATATAAAAGTTATTTAAGGTATGTTAAGCCTATGCCACTATTCCGGAGTGTTTGCCGCATTAAACTGGTTACGTTTACGTATCAGTTCGCGTTTAACTTTCCAGAAAGCGATTTAAAGCTTGAAATTGAACTAAAAATCAAAACGTGAAATTGTAAAACACAAATAAACAAATTTTGAGACCAAAACACATTGTTTCTTTGATAAAAGGTAGTGTCCTACATTGTGTGTGTTTACGGAGCACAAGTGTCACAGTCTCCCCTACTTCAGGAAATTTCGTCCCGAAATTTATTCGAAGGAGACCGTAGAGTGAAATTGAACAACTGATGGATAAGCAGATTGCTAGATCCCAAAGATGCAGAGCATCATTTGGTTTTGGAAATTTCAGGGAATTCAAAATGTGATTTGGGATATTCAAAGTATCTTAAGGTATTCAACCCTTTGAAACTTGTGAAAGTCGACTAGTGCTCAAAAATCATTTACGTATGGCACTATGTTATACTAAGCTCCTAGTGTAATCCCCAGCAAACAAAGGGGTGTACATTCAAGCCCTTCACGTAGACGGTTTCTAACGTCCCATGAGGTACATCCAATGCACCATGAGCATCTCATGCATAGGTTTTCAATGTGATTTTCAATATATGTGATTTATTTGTTTGCAAGATATTCAAATCTAAACTTTGAAACGAAAAAGAGGTTTTTAATCAGATTTTTAAATCTAAAATTGAATTGCAAAAAGAACCAATCAGATCTGAAGTCTTAAATAATTTTGTTGTTTGTATCGAGTTTCTTATTGATGAGTTCTTTGTTCCAGATCGATGGAAGTTGTTCAAGATTGAAACTAAACTGAATTAACAGTTCAGATCTGACTCGGAACATATGTGTTGATAAAGCAAACTGAATGTATAATCGGATCATTTTTTATTGATTTTCAGTGAAATTCGAACAAGTTTCGGTGCGATTCATTGTGAATTAGGACTGTTGTGATTATATTTCAGATAATTTCGATGAGTTTCAGTGAAATCAAATTGAGTTACTGATTGATTTCGGACTGTTTCGACTATTTTCAGTGTGTCATTTGATGATTTCAAAACTGATTTGATTTGATTCAGTTGAAGTTTCATACATTTCGAACTGAATCGGTTGAATTTTGATTCATTTAGGTGTATTCAAATTGATTTCGGATCATTTTAATGAATTTTGGTGATTTAGAAGATTCAAGTCTAGAGAGAGAAAGTTCTCTCTACGTGATTCTTGTTTTGTACACGTCATATCTTTCAATAGATTCACGATTCTAGTACGTTATTGTGTGTTCGGTCACGCACATTCACGGATTCCGCACGTCGAATGTTCGTTACGCAATCGAACGGTATCAAAACCGGTCCTACAATTGGTATCAGAGCTAGGAGCTCGATTGCACTGATCAAACACATTGATTCGTGCCAGATTTCAGCGTTTTCAGATCCGAATTGCATCATTTCTTCATCTTCTACTCATTCTTTCACGTTTTTCACTGTTTTTCGTCAAATTGAACAGGTTTTTACGGTCCGAATCAGCTGATTTTTTGATATGTTGTGCGAAAACACCTGATCTATAACCCTACCAAGTTTCAGATCCAAATTCCTAGCCGTTTAGGAGAAATCGAAGGTTTTAGGTCCGATTTCGCGTCAAAATCGCTGATTTCGCTCGAAAACACTTGATTTCGCTCTTGTGACACATTTACCTGCTGATTTCGCTTTTTGGAACACCTGATTTCGCTCTTAGTGTCCTGATTACGCTCAAGTTACAGGCTAATTTCACTCTTGTGACACATTTACTTTGAGGTTTCGCTCATAGCTACCTGATTTCGCTCCTGTGTCACAAAAGTTGAGAGATTTCGCTTTTGTGAACATCAGATTTCGCTTTTGAGTGCCTTGTGATTTCGCTCCAACCAATTAATTGAAATCTGTTTGTCAGTCATATAAATTTTCGGCCATTTGTGTGTGATTCACAAGAGTTATTCAATTGAACATGTGTTTATCTGCCCAAGAAAGCCCATGTGATTACACTGTTCGAAATTTTTGGTTAAATGAAAATTGAATGTTTAGAAAATGCATGATTATCTGATAATAAAAAATAATAACATCGGCCCAATCATAATTAAAGGTTGTATTGTTTGTCGGACATTCATTGTTTGTCGGTCACATTTAATTAGGCTTTTGCAACATTAAGGTCGGCCCAATCAATCATAGTTGTCGGTTAAGTGAGGTTTTTCGGAGATCAACTAACTGATTTACATGTGAGGCCCAATCACAATCAAAAGGTTAATTCATATTGACTGTCCACTTAACAGAATGGGCCCAATCAGTTTTCTTTCAATTAAAGTGGTGAATTGAATTAATGTTGGTCAAATTTGAATCAATGATTGAAATTGTCGGTTTGCGGTTGTTGTTATCATAAAGAAATTAATGTGAATCGGTCCAATCATAAGTGTTTATTGATAAGTGTTTGTTGATATTTTGGTCCAATCATAAGTGTTTGTTGATATTTGTTGTTGATGTAAAGTTGTCGGACATTAATGGCCAAATGAATTAAAAGAACAACAGTGGAACAGCCCAATGAGATCTTTGCTTTAATATTGTTGTTACGGCCCAATGAATATGTAAATTGAGCCGCCCAATCATAATTGTTAGATATATCGGCCCAAAGTTTGGATGTGATCTGATTTGTGTTAAGTCATTATCGGCTTTTATCAAAAGTTAAATCATGTGTCCATTAAATATCCCATGTGATTTGGTCATGTAATCTCGGCCCAATTAGATTGACTTTAAAAAGCATTTGTGTCGGCCCAAGATTTGTTTGTGTGAATCGCATGTGATTAGAATAGAAAGGCCCAAGACAAGTTAAGGTTCAATAAGCGTGTGATAAAAGAAGCCCAATATTCATTGACCCAAATCATTCTAATTTCAAATTGAATCCATTCTGTTCCGATAAGCCCATTCATTCAACGATTTCACCCGAACAACTTTGGATTGAATCAGCGAATCTTCGACAACGAGTCTTAGATTGACTTCACACACACACTTTTATGTATTCAGTTCATTTAAACTGATTGTGTGTTTGTTTGTTTGCAGGTGATTCAAGGTGATTGGTTAAGCATAGGATACTCGCCCGAGTGAATCCTCAAACGATCCTAACTGATTTTAGATTGTGTGAAATTTTGTATTGTTTGAAAATTTTGTTTTTGTGAATCTTTTAATACCGAAATATGGGTTCTGAGATTTATATTGCACTGAACAAGTTTGATAATTTTACGGGTATCAAGGGAGAATCAACTGAAGAGTTGATCGAAAGGTATGTCAAGTTATATTTAGAGATGGAGCGTTTGAACATGAGCAATATGGATGAGACGTGGGTTGACAAGTTGGCGAATGCTTTAACAATTGATGTGTGGGGAACGTATTTGTTAGCTTGGAAGAAGAGCGGAGAATATTATAGTTTCAATTTGAGCGATTTCGTCGAGAAGATTCAAGCTCAAGAACTTGAATTTCAAAAGATTAGAAAATTGAAGTCCGATTTAGGAGAGAAGAATCATGAAGTAGCAACTGATGAAGTAAAAGAAAAATCTGAGGAAAATGTTCAAGAGGTAGAGGAGCAGGTTAAAGAAATTTTGGCTATCAAGACTGAGAAGAAAGCTGAAGCTGGAATGATGTCTGGGAAGTGCTCAAATTGTGAAAATCTAAAATATGAAAATGCCAAACTCTTGAGGGATTTAGAGAGTTTGTCATTAGAAAATGAAAATCTTAAAAAATCAGAAAATGTTTTGAAAAATCAAAAACAAAATTTAGAAAATGAAAAAGTAAAAATTGAGAAAGATTTTCAAAATCAAATAAAGATTTTAGAAGATGAGAAAGATATTTTTGGTAAAAATAATCTTGAAAAACAAATTGTAATAAATTCTCATCTTGCTAAAATCATTCAGCTTGAAAAAGAAGCTGAAAGTGATCGGAATAAAATTGCTGAATTAGAAAATAAGTTGAAAGGTTTTGTGGCTTCTGCACCATATGTGTGTCCAGAACCGATCAATGCTATTCCAATAAGTGACAATATCACAAATTTTGACAAAGTCAAAATTGAGGATTGTGATGATAAAACTGATGATAAAAATGAGAAAAATGAGAAAAGAAAAATATTTTTAGAATTAAAAGAAAAATTCAAAAATACTGTTTTGCAATCTACTGAAATAGGTGAATGCTCAAAGCAACAACCTGTTAAGAAGATTGTAGAACAGAAACAAAAAATTAAAAATTCAAAAAATTTTCAAAATGAAAATAAAAGCTCATCAGTTCAGTCATCCAATCATTATGCAAAATCACAAAAATCTAAAAACAAAAACTCACAAAAAGTTGGTAATCAGTGGTGCAGGTTTGACCACAGTGCTCAAATGCCGAATCAAGGATACAAGAGGAGACATGAGTACCACAAGGCAAATCAATGCTATGATCTGAGTGTGTGGTATGAAAATGGTGAATGGTACGATATCAGGTTGTGTTAAAACTGTGGTTTTCGTGGACATATTGCTGTTAACTGCCAGAGACAGAGATTTGAGACAAGAAGATGTTATGAATGCCAAATCAAAGGTCACACTGCCAGAGATTGCCCAATGAGATCAAATGAAAGATCGAGGGTTGAA
Source organism: Helianthus annuus (assembly GCF_002127325.2). NCBI lineage: Eukaryota > Viridiplantae > Streptophyta > Magnoliopsida > Asterales > Asteraceae > Helianthus > Helianthus annuus. Next base: position 92,932,640 of record NC_035442.2, read on the forward strand.
TCTCAGAACATAGCAAAGAAATCAGTCAAAGTCGAAGTAAAGCCCAAAGAACAGAAAGTTCAAAAACAGAAAGTGAAGCTGTTGGGATTGAACCCTAACAGAGGAACATATAATGTAAAGCCAAAACCGGATCTCATTAGTGGACCATCAATAAGCAGCAGTTTACCCTATGCTCTCCCCTTGACAGTGGTTTTCTAACAGCTGATGAATCTTAAGTGCTGCTCAACTACAACAACTGATGAACCAAACACTGACGATACCTTAAAGACTGCTAAAGACAAACACTGATGCTCTATCTACTGCTGTTTCCTAAGTACTGCTGAAGACTCAAGCACTGCTCTCTCAAAGACTGATCACCTTTGAAGAATGCACTGAAGATTCAACATCTGTGCTCAGGCTACAACAGTGGAACGTGAAGCAGTAGTTTTCCTTAGCTTTGCATTTTACTGATTATCAGATGTTGCATGTCAGTAGTTTGTATAGAACAATATTTGTAGTTTGTTAGGTCGTTAGATGTCACTATCATGGTGACGTCAGCTGAGGTAAATCAGTAGTTTGGTTTGCCTATAAATATGACAGTATTCTGTACTGTTATATTTGATCGTTTTGAGTGAGTTTTTCTCCTCAATTCAATCCTTTCATCTTGGGCAACCAACTCTAGTGTATCAGGCTGAGGGGGAGTTTAGATTGTAAGCTTGCTGTAATCATTTGCTTTCTATTGTAAATCTTTTGACTCAATGAAATAGTAATTGTTTATCAATCTATACTTTCCTTTGATTATGTTTACAAAGTTTGCTACTCATTTCCGCTGCACTTATTCGTTTTATGCAAACACACACAATCATAATGGCCCCAAGATCCCAACAATTGGTATCAGAGCCTGGACAGTCAAATTCGATCTAACAATCAATTTGACATAACAGTTCAGCTTAAAAGTTATTGATACTAAAGGATTGGTTGTATTCAGTTGAAAAACAGAGTAACGAGTGAATCATGGTCAAAATGGTTATTCAAAAACTCTGTAAATCAACCAAGATGTCATATGACACACAAATCTCACACAACAAGTGTTTTCATGAATATATCACTCATAGTTTTCAGATCTGTAAAATATCTGATAAATTATGGGATCGCTCGATGTTTTCAAAATTGATTTCAATTGTTGTTTCGATATTTGTGATGTTTTCAATAAACACTAAAGTATGTACCTCTATTCAGCAAAACTTGTGTTCATCCAAAACACTAGAATACTGCTGACATAGAAAAGGGGGAAATAAAACTTTAGGCAAAATCTCTCATGTGCTCAAAGGCAAGTTGAGTACCTTTAAAAAGGACCAAATCAACTTTGTACAAAACACATTGAGAAAATAAGGTGTCAAAACTGTCCTAATCATAGGTAAATGTGAGATCTGTAATAAAACATAATCAAATATGGTCAGATCTCTCAAAACATTGCTTCAAAGTGATTATGGACAAAGTATGTTCAAAATATAATCTCCTAGTGAGTATTTCTGAACATATGAATAAAAAGGGTAAAAAGGGAAAAGGAAAAAGGAACAAATCTCAAAGTGTAGCTATCTCAAAAACTTTTGAAATCAAAAGCAAAAAGAGTATAAGCATAAAACACTCTTGAGGTTCAAATTAGATCATCAGTGGCCATTTTGCAACTGTGTGCATACATCAGTACAGGAATTGTTCTCAACAATTGTTCTGGTAACAATAGCATCTTCAGTGATGGTGCTTAACAGGAATTTACAATCAATTGACAAGAAAATGACCCAAACAATGGTCAAAATAACTTGAGGATAATATGATCATGAATTTACTGGAAAATTGTAGGATCCTTTTGATTATTTTCAAAACTTCCTTTGATTTTTGTTAAGATGTTTTCCTCTTAAATAAAAACCAGATGTATTTTTTTAAAAATATATTATGATCTTTTACTAATTTTTTTGTAAAAGTTCATCTCTGGTCTGGATGTAATTACCTTATTTTTGTGTGAAATTACTATCCCTAAAACTAATCAAAAGGAAATGACACACATATCAAGGTCATGTTAAGCTCAAGTTTGGTTTTCACAGATCAAAAATTGATTGCAAATTGATTTAGACTACTGAGATACTCTTGCTCTAGTTCAAGTAATTAGACACAAAATGAGCAGCTCAGGTAGAAATGTCTTCATCATCTGGGATGCTAAACCATTGTCTAAAATAATAGACATTTGGCAAATCCTTGAACAAAATTCCATGTAGATAACTGTTGACAATTTAATCCTGATAATTTACATCTAAAAGTGTATTTTGTTAAGAATAGCATCTCAAATGCTCAACAGATGTTAGATAAGATACTGTGCCTTCACAAAGCAAAATCAAGTTCAACATCTGAACAAGCAGATGCTAACATTGTTTGTCAAAAGTTGAAATACTGCTGCACTATCAGTTGTTGAACCAATTTTATCTTCTACCACTGGTGTTTCTAAAGTGTTGTTGTGCCTTAACATCTGCTCTCTAAAGTCTGTCCACTGCTAAAGTGTCAACCTCTGTTCTCCAAAACACTGATGTTTAAAATCTTTGTTTCCTCCACTGTTACATCCACTATTTCATTTTATTACCGTTGTAACTACTGATACTTGATTCATCAGTAGTTGTCAAAACAACTGTCCTCCATTATTTATCATTCCATCAGATGTTTGACACGTGGTCAGTTTTTAGCCTTCAGATCAAAATAACCTCTGCCACATCAGCAATCACTTTTTCCCTAAATAAAACCCTGATTAAATCCAAACAGGGTTTTACTGTCGAATTGAATTCCAAAAGTTCTCTTCTCATAGCAGTTTCCCTCTCATAACTCCAAAAACTTCTTCGATCTTCTTCATCCAAAATGACGAAACCAAAATCGAAATCAAAATCAAAACCATCATCTTCCTCCACAACAGCAGATGCCACTCAAATGGCCGCTGAGACACCGGAGATTCGTTACAAAGCTCCACACAACTATGTAGGTATACTCACAAAACCTACCGATAACCACACTATCGACTCCATCCTTAACATCCTTTCTGCATCAAAGTACAAAACTTTGATAACAGCAGACGCTCCTATTTACCTTGATACCCAGAGAGAGTTCTGGAAAAATGCCACCCTTGAAAAACAAGGAGATATCATCGCCGCCATCGACTCCTCGATACAGGGTAAGAAGGTAAACATCTCACCAAAATCCATCTCTGAAACCTTCAAACTCGATGATTTATATGGAAAAACCTCATTTACAAAAGACGAGTTGGTAAAGGATTTCATGAACAGGGGCTATGCAGAACAACCAAATAGGGATACCCTACAAAAGGGTTACTTCCCTTCTACACCCAGATTTTTATTCCACACACTGCCCATGTGTGCATCTAATAAAACAACGTCTTTTAATGAGATACCAACAAAAATCCAATGCCTGGGGTATGCAATTTTAAACGATAAAAACTATAACTACTCCCAGGAAATATTTGATGATTTGGTAAAGAACGTTGATAATAAAGCATTTCTGCTCTTTCCAAGATTTCTAAGCTATTATTTTGAACAAAAATTTGTTGAGAAAGATGCAGACTTGCCCAAACAAGGTGTCTCATTCAAAATAAACTGTTTAACAATTGAAACATTTTCAAGAATGATGGCACCAATAAAATTAAAAACAAAGGAGGCTGAGCAGGTTTTAGAAACTGCTACTGATCCTCAAGCAACCACTGCTGAGCCCACTGCTCCAGGTGATCAAAGTAGCACACCCACTGCTTTGAAACCAACACCTGCCACCAAAAAGACCAAAAGAAAAACATCCAAAAAACCCACCAAACCCACACCAAAGGCAACTCTGGAAGATGAGATCCCAGAGTCAATGCCAGTGACAACACAAAAGTCACAAGAAACCACTGCTGCTACTTCCTCACAGCAGATGGAAGAAAGATCTCAACCCCAGCCTAAAACTCCTCCTGCATCCTCACAAAAGGATCAGGTTGTAAGCACAGGGACACCAAATTATGAAGCTCTGCATCCACTCGGATCCATCTTCCATAGTCCTGATCCCAAGGACATGTCTCTTTCAACACCCATACCCTCACCAATCATATTACCACAATCAATAATACCCCTGTTGCATGCAGTTGATATGGCACAGACACAAACCAGTTCCTCTCTGTCACCTATTACTGAGAGCATACCTCCACAAGTGACTGGGTCTGATGTTCATGCCTCTGCTAACCCAGCAACAGCTGAGGAGGTTACACCCCCTGAGTTACAAGTAACTCTCGGTGGTAGTTCAAGTGGAGCAGCAACTACAACTGATGGATCAACAGATCTTCAGTTGGACAGTTGTTACATAACTAAGACTCCCTTGAAGGCAATTTCTTCCATGGCAACATCGGTAACCACCAATGAGTTATCTTTAACTGCTGCTAACATCAAAGGATTATCGAGTGCTGAAGAAAGAAGTCCCCAGTACCAAGAAAAAGGGGCATCAATAGATGACTTTTGGGCCACAGCTCCTAAGTCACACATTGATACAACCACTGCTGGTGGGGATTCAAATGATCCTGTTAATTCAGGTGATGATTCAAAATACAATGAATTGACGGCCAGAGTTAAAATCTAGAATCTTCTGTTGCCGAAATAAAAGATATGGTGCAGCAGCTGTTAGAAGCTCAAAAAGCCCAATCAACTGTTCCTCCTGCTCAAGCACCTGCTCCACAAGCATTTACTGCAAATGAGCTTTGGAATATCTTCCAGCCCATGCTTGAACAACAGCAACAAATGGCTGCTAAAAAGCATGCTAATCAAGTACAAATGCTGACCAACATGGTGGAATCTCTGTTCAAAGACACTCAAGCAGACATCAAGGCTATAAAAGCTAGCATACAAAAGACTGCTCAGAGTGAGAAAGGTCCATCTACCATTTTCTTCATGGATACACCCCTGGCAGATAATGCCAAAAAGGGGGAGAAAACCAAGCTGAAAAAGAAAGGTATAGAAGATGGGATATACAGTGAACCAGAAAAACCCAAAACCTCAAAAACTTCAACAGCTGATACAACAGCACTTACAAAAACTGCTGTCAGTAGCCAAACAGCTGCCATCTCATCAACACACACACCTCCAACACACACAACTACTGTTTCAACACACACCACCACAACTACTGCTCCACCACCATCATCATCTGTGTCTATAACACAAAAACCACCACTATCATCATCTACAATCATATCACCACCACTGCCTCCTACCATAAAGCAGAAGATAACAGATGTTACAACATCTGTTGTAATGACAACAGTGGCTGAAACACCAATTGTTTCAACTACTGTCAGTCAGTCACAGTCACAAACCACTGATCCACCCAATACATCACCAGCCTCCCCTCCATTAAAAAGGAGAAGGGTTTTCATTCCTGATGATGAGTAACCACCACCATCACATCCTCCATCCCCTGCTCAAAAGCAGAAGACATCTGCTGACACATCAGCAGTTGTAATGACAACAGCAGTTGAGACACCAGTTGTTTCAACAGTTGTTAGTCAACCATCCACCACTGCTCTATCCTTTCCTATATCTCAACCTAAGCTCTTTAGTAGAAAAGAAAGCCAATCACTGCCAATGAAGGGATACATGATCCAAATGCTGCACAGTATCCACTGGAACTTGAAGCCATTAAAAATGAGATGAAGCAATTTTATACAGAAGAACATCCCTCAAAAAGAAAATTCTCTTCACTCATAGGCTACATAGCACCAGAAGATATTAATGATTATCTCAAGATAAAGGCAAGGCAAGCTAAAGTAAAAGCTAAGGTTGACAGTGAAAAAGAAAAGTTAAGCGAAGAAGGCATTACTAATAGACTGAAGTTCTACCTTGCAAAGTTTAAGCAGATGGAAGAATTTGCACAAGAGCTAGACAAAGAAAAGGCTGATCAGAAGAAGAAGTTGAGAGAACAACTTCTAGCCTTCATCATGAAAGAAAAGTTCTATCCTGCTGAAGAACAACAGTTTAAAGAATGGCCTTTAGTAGCTTTAAAGCATGAGGCTGAAAGGATCCAAAGAATCAAAAATGATCCTTCAAAGAAAAAGAATGCTCCAAACTGGAGTAAATACAAAAAGCTCATTGCTGACCTCACTACTGAATATAAAGGAAAGAAAAAGGAGTTAGTGGATGCTAAGGTGGACACTGCTGAAGCCATATCAAAATGGTCTAGGCAGCAAACTGATGAAGCCTATGAGAGGCTGAAGAAAAGGAAGAAGTGAGAACAAATGGTGAAGCTGGAACAACAAATTGAAAGCGTCAAAACAATGCTAAAATCAGCAGACAACCTTACTCTTGTGACAAACCAAGAAGAAGGTAAACAACTGTCTGACAAGGAGGTCAAAGAAAAGGAAGCAGAGTATCTCAAAGACACCATCATGAAAATGGGTCTAAAAGAAGATAGCTCAGCAAGAATTCAAAACCTTTTTAAGAAGGTATTAAACAGTCCTGCATCCTCAAACACTGCAACAGGCATGATAGAAAAAGAAAAACAAGAGCTTACTGGACAAGAAACTGCAGAAGACATAGCTGCAGCAAACAAAGTCATTGAAGAAGCTTTCAAAAGAATGTCTGAAAGTTTGCATGTGTTTTCAAGGCCATCATCCCTCAACTCATCTTAAAATAAATCTCTCCCAAGAAACCCATTAGGCTTAAAAATACTAAAGTGGATGTCTGATCAAAAGACCCACGTATTGACCTTGGTCAGAGCCAATGGTGAGGTGAAGTATATATCAAGGAAAGAAGCACTTGGCCTAAGTGTTGAAGATTTGCAGGATCTCCTTGAACTTTCACTGTGTAGGGATGAGGATGACCAGAGTGCAAAGGAATTTGAAGCCGTATTCAAAGAACAAGCTAAGGCACTCTTGATGAGTAATAAAGGTCCTGAATAAGGAAGGGTTTTGGCATTATCTGTTCCAGGGGGAGATTGTTGGAATTGAACCCTAACAGAGGAACAGATAATGTAAAGCCAAAACCGGATCTCATCAGTGGACCATCAATAAGCAGCAGTTTACCCTATGCTCTCCCCTTGACAGTGGTTTTCTAACAGCTGATGAATCTTAAGAGCTGCTCAACTACAACAACTGATGAACCAAACACTGATGATACCTTAAAGACTGCTAAAGACAAACACTGATGCTCTATCTACTGCTGTTTCCTAAGTACTGCTGAAGACTCAAGCACTGCTCTCTCAAAGACTGATCACCTTTGAAGAATGCACTGAAGATTCAACATCTGTGCTCAGGCTACAACAGTGGAACGTGAAGCAGTAGTTTTCCTTAGCTTTGCATTTTACTGACTATCAGATGTTGCATGTCAGTAGTTTGTATAGAACAGTATTTGTAGTTTGTTAGGTCGTTAGATGTCACTATCATGGTGACGTCAGCTGAGGTAAATCAGTAGATTGGTTTGCCTATAAATATGACAGTATTCTGTACTGTTATATTTGATCGTTTTGAGTGAGTTATTCTCCTCAATTCAATCCTTTCATCTTGGGCAACCAACTCTGGTGTATCAGGCTGAGGGGGAGTTTATATTGTAAGCTTGCTGTAATCATTTGCTTTCTATTGTAAATCTTTTGACTCAATGAAATAGCAATTGTTTATCAATCTATACTTTCCTTTGATTATGTTTACAAAATTTGCTACTCATTTCCGCTGCACTTATTCGTTTTATGCAAACAAACACAATCATAATGGCCCCAAGATCCCAACAGAAGCTTTCACAAGGGCAGAAAGACAGACTGAGGAAGAAGAGTAAGAAAGCACGAGAGTATCTCGAAAGGATTTTGTCCTCGGTACAACGGTTAATTCAGATAAAAGTTCTGATGAATCGCTTTGCTCAACAAAAAATCAGTCAAGTAAAATGAATCCATCAGATACAAATCTGAGGACAGAAGAGAAAAAGGAGAAAAATAAAGTTGTCGGCGATGAATCTGGCTCATCAAAGTCAGACAAGCCACACTCAAGCAATGATTCTGGTGTGTCAAAACCAGAAGAGCCATTTGTTGAGGTAAAAATTGAGAATTCAGGTTTAACAATGGATGATGCAAATTTTCCACCATTGTTGAACAATAATTTAAAATCACCCAAGGACCGTCAGGCTTGGCTAAATCTGTTCAAATGAAAAAACCTGACTAGTCAGAACTCCCAGGTTGGTAATTGGGGAGTAGGAATCGGCATCTTTCTTGAGAAATTCACAGGTTGGTAACTGTGATATTTCGACTTAGAAGTGGTTAATCAAGGACATTAAGTCGTACTTGATTTAACTATCTTACAAGTGATATGATTATTGAAAATTGTTTTTGTGATAAACCTACAAATGGTTGAAAACAATGTGATGATAAAACCTCATGTTTGTGAAACGACACACAAAACTAATTTTCCGGAAAAACCATTTTGATTAATACAAACTTAAGTGTTTTGAAATCATAATGGGAAAATAGTTTGTTGTCAGGGGGAGTTCTGATTGTTTATGCCAAGTGGATGGCGAATTGAAGCGATTCGATATCATGTTGTCACTTTATCTGTATAGTTTGTTTTCAACTTTTCCCAGAAAAATCAAAATTGAAACATATTTTGATTTTAGGGGGAGAAAAATTTAAAAAAATTAGAAAATTTGAAAAATACAAAAACATCATAAAATCTAAAAGGCCAAAAACATTGAAAAAATCAAAAATGAGTTTTGTTGAGACAAGAGGAAATGATAGTAAATCAGTGGACTATCACAGCACGCTAAAGAACTAGAAAGTAAAATGTGATAAACGGTCTCACTAAAGATGTGACGATAGGCTCAGCTAGACTAGTAGATTTGCGATAACGATACAAACTTAAATGAAAAAGCCTAGTTCTAGTGGGAAACATGATTGAAAGCATAGTACTTAGTTTTGTCCTTCTTGATTGTGTGCCTACTCAGTAATCGCTGAATGCCAAAGAGCATAAAAACTGGTTAAATTTGTGAAATTTCACAATTCTGCTGAAAAATCGCTGTGATTGTGTATTTCATTTTGCAAAGATTTAAACTTGTTTTATTTCTTTATTTTGTTTAAGCATTGGACATCCTCTGCGTATATGTGAGTATCGACCTGGATGTTATTGCCTAAACGTTCTTCTTTATTTTCTTTGGTGTTTCGTTTAAGCTTTGGATCACCTCTGCGTATACGGGAGTATCGACCTGGTGGTTAAAGCCTAAACAACTTCAACTTGTTTTTTATTTCTTATTTTGTTTAAACATTGGGCTTTCTCTGCGTATACGGAAATATCGACCTGATTGTTAATGTATAAACATTCTGCTTTGTTTTCGCACATATCACAGTTGATGAAAGTTTAAAGGCATTACTTGAGTTAGTGTATTGCATGATGAGGGGATATGCTGAGATCGTGGGGTCCATAAGAATTTAGTGCAAAATTAATATACCTTAACGTATCGGTAAGCATTTTCGAAAGTTTTTAGATTGAGCTTAAGAGGACAATTATATCGTCAATCAACGTGAATCGTTTAGAACTTAAAATGTCTAAAAGTTTAACGGTGCTTGTGATGTGTCTCAAAAACTGATATGATCCTCTTACACAAACTCACAAAAATATGTCTGTATATAGTTTATTTCCCAAAATCCAAAAAGATTTTAGTGTGTTTTAGCATAAAATTTTGAAAAATTCAAAAAGATTTTCGACAACTGATGTTGAAAAGCTGATATTCAAAATCTCAAAGGCTAAACAAGATGAACAATTGGTTTGGTTAAGATGATGAGAAGTTGGAAGATAATCCTCAAATGTTTAGATGATTCATTAATTTGAATCACAATATTGTGTGTTATATGTTTGAGAATTTTGAGTGAATTCTTTTTGAGTCAAAATTATTTTGTCTTACGAGAGGTTGACATGTGTAGGTTTCTGATTCTATTGCTACGGAAAGCCAGGCGTCAATTCCAAAAGCACGGAAGCTTGACGAAAGGGGGAGCCTGAAGAAAGAGACTACCAAGAGGGAGAGCAACTGAAGCTAAAGACAGATCCACGGGGATTCTGTTCGAGAAAGAGAAAGACAAGACGCTACGAGATTGACTGCGGCAATATCCAAGGGGGAGACTGTTAGTGCATTAATGTCTATCGCCTTCGTCAATCCGAGCCGTAGCGAGAAACTGAAGATAACGAGTCTTTAAAGTATTATATCTAGTCAAAAGGCAAGGTGGCAATCTTGTAATTAATGAAAAGTTTCATTAAAAGCCTTGGCCTATAAATAGGGAGTTATAGTGTTAGTGTTAAGACTTTTGCTCATTTTGGTGATTTAGAAGATTCAAGTCTAGAGAGAGAAAGTCTAGAGAGAGAAAGTTCTCTCTACGTGATTCTTGTTTTGTACACGTCATATCTTTCAATAGATTCACGGTTCTAGTACGTTATTGTGTGTTCGGTCACGCACGTTCACGGATTCTGCACGTCGAACGTTCGTTACGCAATCGAACGGTATCAAAACCGATCCTACAAACACACCTATGGCATCAAGATCGTCACCTTTATCACCATATTATACTCCCGGTAGGCTCGATTTGAGTTAATGAATGTACTCGCTGTCTTCCATCGGAAATAACCACACAATAACACTTAAACACATAATCACATAATGGTCCAATATAACATAAAATCACCAAGTGATCTTTAGCAACGTTCTGAAGAATAACACAATAAGAACACTTATATATATGAAGTACCATCGGTGTATCCACCGTGTTCTTATCGCATCATACTTCTCCTATTACTTTAATCACTCTAGATTTTATGCCACCATACTTAACAAGGCTTACTATGATTCTCATGCGTCGAAACTCATAATTAAGTGTGCACCCATAATTACTCATTTCGTCACATGGTCCACATAGCTCCTCTTGTTAAGCAAGGGTAAACAAATAATAAGGTCGAACTATCGTCTAAATCAAATAAATATCGTTACAACATAACATCTGTCAAATCAAAACGTATTTCATACTTAACCAAACAGGTAAAATGCAACATATACAAATCATGCATTTTCATCATAATATAAGCATATTGAGGAAAATGTTTTTGAAATCATGCGCTAGGTATGCTAAGTTAACACACTAATCAAAATGCATTTGAAAATTAGGGCACTAGGTACGTTAAATCAGCATACGAAGCAAATTGTACCTATAATCATGTACTATACATATTAGATAAACAAATCATGTATGTAATGTTATGATCATAAAACAGTATTAACTTGTTCATAGTATTTGTATCGATTGTGTTACCAAGTTCGTACGAATACACCAGAGTACAGTCATATTATGCTAAATTATAAGATTTAGTTCCTAAAGAACGGAATCCTCAAAATCAGCATGTAATTATAATTACTCATAGTGTAATCACATTAGAGTTTGAAATTTAAAAAAAAATGAATAACAAGGATAAAGATAAACTTCTTGAAATTTATATTGTTTTCGAAATTTAACAGAAAAATATAGAGGTTTAAATGATCATAAGGGCTTGATCATTAGCTTGAGCCTCATTAACGTTGAACACTCGTCCATTAGCATTGGCAAGCTTGGGGCAGTTTCGCTTGAAAGGATTTAAATCACCATAATTGAAACATGCTCTAGGGCGAGTCTGAGTAGGGGCTGCTCGATTCTAGATACGACAGGTCGCAGCTAGATGTCCAAATAAACCGCAGATTGTATATTGGCGACAAGAAGAATTTGATGCATGATTGCAGTTGCAATGATTGCACCGAGGTTGCTTTCCACGATAAAATCCTTTAAAGGGTATGAGTTTAATGGGACAGGTGCAGGAATTGCAAAATTCCTTGAATTCTTACGCCTCCTTGAATTTTTGAAGATTCGGTCTTCGTTCGTTTTGAATTCTCGTTAGTAATTTCAGTGTTTTGTTTCTTATACTTAGAATATATATAGTGTAAATTTTAACCCAGACAAATCTTGTTTATAAGTTTCGTTCTTGTATTTAGAAAATATAGTGCTGTGGTTCTTGTTTTGAGGCATAAGTTGTTTGAAAATAAACATTTGTTATATTTTTGGATGAGAGAATACAAACCGAGTTAATGGTTTGTATTATAAATTCTTTACCTGTTAAAAAAATTTATTGCTTTTAAAAAAATGTTTTTAAATTAAAATTTTTTAAAATAAAGAAATTTTGTGTTTGAAATTTTGAAAATTCTCATCCAAATGGTAAAAATTTGAAATTTTGAAAAAAAAACAAGGGTAGAGTTTTGAAAAATGAAATAGGATCTCGTAGTGTCGTGAAATGAAATGAAATTTATTTCAACTGTATCGAATCAAACATATCACCGAAGGTAATATGATGAAATACCATTGGGAAAGGAAAGATGTTTCGATTGTCGTGAAGAGCAAACATATTACCGAGGGTAAGATGAATGAGTAATGTTACAAAGGCCACATAGAAATCATTTAGTAGGGTCAAGATGGATGGGTTTTTATAATGCTTCACGAAGACATGCTTTAGCCTATAAGTGGACACTACCCTAAGAGTTCCCAGGTAAGAGTGACTGGTCCGATAATGCGGATTTGTACGAAAACTCTAGCCTTAGACAGAAAACTCGGGGTACAGGCATCCACCCTTCCAGATTGCATGTGTTTACATTATTAAAACCCAAGATTTCGATGAAAAAAAATGTTTGAGGAAAAACATTTAAGAAATCTTTTGATACAAATCGTTTGAGATAAAACATGCTTGCGAAATATTTTGACAAAAACATTTAAGAAAACATTTTGAAAAATATCTCAATGAAAATGTTTTGAGAAAGCATCTTGAGGAATACCCCAAGGCATAAAGCCTAAAGTTTAGGATAAATCATCTAGCTAGATGATTTGTAAATCATAGAGTAGTTATGGCACGAATAAGGATGAGGATTTAGGAAAGAGTTCCTAAGTCTACTCATGTTTGGGTCCTAGGAAAGTTATAGACTAGGTTTAGGCAATGCTAATAACCTAATTCCCTATAACCAGTGCTCTGATACCAATCTGTAACACCCCAATCGCGTAATACAACAACACGCGGCGGAAATATCGGGGAGTCACGTTACAAATTGCTCACAACTACTGGTACTAAATTGCTTCAATATCATTAACATCGTTTTACAAACAAAGGATACATGTAATTGTTCTTTTGTTTTAGAAGTCTAAGGCCCGAATGCAGTCCTATGCGTTGCATGCTTGAAACAGTCGAAAACCTGAAACATATGCGAAAAATAGTCAGCATAAAAATGCCGGCGAGTACATAAGTTTTATTAGCCAAGTAAATGGTATAACATTTGGTATTACAATACTTTAACAGCTACGAGAGCTGTCAATCGAAAATAAATCTTGAAGCCAAAGAATGGAAAAAATTTAGTATTGCAATACATAATCTTAATTGTGAAAAACTCGTGACAAGATAGGTTTGTATATGGCAATATGATTATTACTAAGTCATTTTATGCCTTTCATCACAATCTTTTTTAAACCATCGTAAAAATTTGTTAATATGTTATTAGAAATTCAATTAAGGATTAATAATAACTATTTTTGAAATTAATCGGATAAGTAGTATATTAAAATATACTTTAATTGTGAAATAATTAAACAGGTAGTATATCAAATTATACTTTAATAGAACAGTAGCATATCAAACTATACTTTGGAGAACAGTAGCATATCAAACTATACTTTGGAGAACAGTAGCATATCAAACTATACTTTGGAGAACAGTAGCATATCAAACTATACCTTGGAGAACAGTAGTATATCAAACTATACCTTGGAGAACAGTAGTATATCAAACTATACCTTGGAGAACAGTAGCATATCAAACTATGCTTTGGTAAATAACAACAAAGATCCTAAGTCCTAATGGTGATTCGGGATAACGCCACGAAGCGTAATATAATAAGCACACTTATATATAGGAAGTACCAGTGGCGTATCCACCATGTGCTTATTGTATTACTCTAGTTTCGTTACCTAAATCACCAACAATCTACACACAAAAACCATCGAGTCGCAAAGTACTTTTTAAAAACCTTACTATGAAGATAGGAAGATCTAATACTGTACCTCAAATATCCTATAAGAATCTAACTATGAAGATAGGTAGATCACTTAAGGATAAAACATCATATTTGCATAATCGGAATAATACACATAAAAGCACTTAGTGAACACATATATGCCATACATTTTGAAAACAAATCGAATACACATATGAGTCACCCCAAAACATTTGAAAACGGTAAAAGAGGGGAACTATGTACTCGCCTGGGATTGCATACAGTTCCGGTTCAAAGGGTATAACAAAGCTCAAAGACCAACAGTTCAAGTGTTGAAGCGGTTCCTAGGGTAACAGATACTATGTTAGCGAATCGACACCTAAATTGGAAGCTCGGGTAGAATGAGGTCTTGTAAGCCAAATGAGTATTGGAATTCATATGATATGGTTTAACAAAGCCTACATTCTAAATCGGAACTTATCCTAAGTGCTTACGACCCATTACGACCCATTAAGGTAGCTTACGCCACTTTAACGCGTCGTTCGCGCAAAAGCGCATTCGAGACGCCTAACTAGTCCTATGACAAGTATTATATGCCTTAACATATCTAGTTAGGTTACATAATCAGTTTAGATGTCAAAACATGTGTTGCATATGCTTAAAATGAAATAATGTGCAAAAAGGGCATTTTGGTCATTTTCCTAAGGCATATAAACTACCTATCATACGACTAACTAGACGAAGTGACCATAAGGTATAACCTCGGAAGGTTATTCCCTATACAACTATGGTCACAATACATGTTTGGTCGGATCCTAATGATCGACCAAACGGGTCGGGTTCGGAAGTCTAAGCGGTTGTCAATACCGCTTGACTTACGACTCTATACAAGCACTAGACTAAAAGTGACGAGCTAAACATGTTAAAACATGTTTACCTAAGTTAGAAAACAAGTTTGATATCAAAACAAACGGTTTTGATACCCAAGAATAGTTTGTTTGCAAAATACGCATTGACGCGTATTTTGACCGATACTATGACTCGTCACTACACCTAATTAACGTGGTAATCAGTAGGTATAGTCACAAGGGACTATAACCATCGTGATTACGCTCACGTTGCAAAGTTCAAATGAGCTTTGTGTTGACCAAAGACTGGTCAAAGCAGAAAGTCAAACACTGTTTGACTTTCACGCTTGTAAAACGATAACAAGCATGAAAGAAACTTTCAAAGGGTCCAAGCAAGGAAGATTTGATTCAAAATACTCAGGTATGAAGTGTTAAAATTCCAACTTAGAGCAGATTGAATCAAATGTGTGAGTTGTGAAATGAAATCAAGTGGATATTTATAGGAATTCAAGAACTGTTAGGATCGTTTCTCGTAATTCGTGCTTCGATCAAGACCTTACAAGTGTTACCCACTAATTTTCAATACTAGGGGACCTTAAAACCAGCTAATGGTTTGTTAAAACCATGTACAAAACCCAGAAAACAAGCTGCTATTGCCTAAACAATGAATCTACCCAGATCAGTCTCTGGCGCCCTGCGAGAGGCCTGTCACGCCCTGCCAGAGACCAAAATGGCAGAATGTCAGAAACAGTCCCTACAAGTCTGAAACTTGGTTTTTGATGCATTTTTGACACGTTTAAGCCCCATTAACCTCATTTCAAAGCTCTAAAATGAAGTTAAAGTATAGGGAACTTAAAATATGCTCAAAAACATCTCGGATGTTGGTTCGTTTGGTCGTACGATCGCGTTGTTCGGTTAATTACGACGGAAGTCGTAAGGAACGCGAAATCGATCCAAATTACGCGACGAGTGAAATTCTAACATTCCAAACACTAATGATTACAAAAATTTTTGGATGCCCGGATATATTCAGAACGTAAGTTATGCACGTAAATGCAAACTTACGCAATTTTTGACGCTTTTAGTGCCTATTGATCAAGTAAGCATATTTTCGCATAACGGACACCTCAAAACTTATTTCTAAGCTATGTAAAGGGTATTTAGGGTATGTTTAGATTATGATCAAGTTCCGAAACGTTCGTCACTATACGAATCAGCAGAGTTTCACAGTTTGACGCAAATAGTCCCTGAGAGTGAATAAACTTATTTTTGACACACCAAAGCCTTCAAAATTTATTTCTAAGTTATATAAAAGTTATTTAAGGTATGTTAAGCCTAAGCCATTCCGGAGTGTTTGCCGCATTAAACAGGTTACGTTTACGTATCAGTTCGCGTTTAACTTTCCAGAAAGCGATTTAAAGCTTGAAATTGAACTAAAAATCAAAAAGTGAAATTGTAAAACACAAATAAACAAATTTTGAGACCAAAACACATTGTTTCTTTGGTAAAAGATAGTGTCCTACATCATGTGTGTTTACGGAGCACAAGTGTCACAATATAGATACGTGCATAGATATTGTACCAAAACGTGTTATCTATTATAGCTAAAAGACAACTATAAACATAGATTGTCGGTTAATATATCAGTTACATACAATTTAATTGTTTACCCAAAAACACAATATAAACTGTTTATGGACATACGTACTTCATAGAATTTAAATACAACTTAAAGTTCAACAGTCGTTAACTACAAACACACAATCACCTGCCTCAACAACGTTCAACAAAACTAAATCATGGAATCAGCAGATTTTAGAAATCAGCAGATCTTTATTCTCTCATCAACATTTCCCGGATTTGCCCTTTGAATTGGAGCTCAAAATCCAAGGAATCAGTATCATCTTCATCCCTATCAAGCTGAAGGTTAAAAAGATCTTGGAGGTCAACTGGATTCAGACCAAGTGTGTTAGTGTAGAATGTCTATCGCCTTCGTCAATCAGAACCGTAGCTGAAATAGAAGTAAAATAGGCTTTATATTGTAATTTGTAAACAATAGGCAAGGTGTCATTATTATAAATAAGGGGAAATCCCTTATAATCTTGTGCCTATAAATAGGAGCCTTAGGGTTTAGATTTAGAACTTTTGCCACATTAGAGCTTGGAGAGCTAGGTGCTTAGAGAGAGAAACTAGAGAGAGAAAGTGGCAAAACATGATTCACGGAGCTTGTATTCGTCACATCATAAATAGAATCACCGATTAGTGTACGTTATTGTGTGTTCGGTCACGCACGTTCACGGATTCCGCACGTCAAACGTTCGTTACGCAATCGAACGGTGTCGAAACCGATCCTACAAGTGGTATCAGAGCTAGGAGCTTGATTGCACGATCAAACACATCGTTTTCGTACCAGATTTCAGCCAATTCAGATCCGATTTCATCAATTTCTTCATCTTCTACCTATTTCTCACGTTTTTCACTGAAATTTGTCAAATTGAACGTGATTTCACGGTCCGATTCGTCTGAATTTTTAACATGTTGTGCGAAAATACGTGAATTGCTACCCTACCAAGTTTCAGATCAAATCTCCTAGCCGTTTAGGAGAAATCGCGGTTTTTAGGTTCGTTTGTGCGTCAAAATTCACGTAGGTTCGCTTTTCCGAACTAAACAGGTTCGCTCATTCGGTTCAAAATACAGGTTCGCTCATAAGTTTAGGAGATTCGCTCATAGGATCTATTTTTTATGATGGTTCGCTCATAAGGTTTGTTCTTGTGTGGTTCGCTTTTATAACTCAATGCTCATAATGTCATAGTCAGTTTGGTCCGCTCTTAAGTCAGAATAGTGGGTTCGCTTTTGTGTCATCTTCTTCACATGATTTTTTGAACATTATAAAGTCATCGACCCACTATACTATAAGGCCCAATCACTGAATTTGTGAGCATTAAGTGTTGACTAATATTTTCGGCCCAATCACTAGGTTTGCATGTGCAGGTGATTTGAATCAAAGTTCACAACTTAATTGGCCCAATCACATGAAGTTGAACTTCACGTTAGTCGGCCATTAATTCAAGTAAAAAACAAAATTGTGGACAAAATTAATTTGAGACTTGTGTTGTCGGCCACCTTAAAAATTCAGTCCAATCAGCATTAAGGGTTGCATGTGCATGTGTAATATCGTTTTTAGTGTGATCAGTGGTGAATTGAGGTTAAAAATTTTTTGAATCAAGACATTTAACAAAAGAAGTTGTGGTAAAAATGTTTGATGAACAAGAAAACAAAAATCTTGAAAATTTGAATAACTGGACTAAAGAAGCTTGGTATGAGATGAAATATGGTAAGGATGTTTATGTAAAAAGATACGAAAATTTCTTGTGTATGAAGAATGAATCGATGGAGATGTTGAAAGAAAGGTTTTATGAGTTAATCATCAAATTAGAAAAACATAAGGTTTGGCATTCAAATGATGAAAGAATTTTAAAATTTGTTGATGCTTTACCTTTGGAGTGGGATAAATTCGTGAATGGACTGAAACGGGATTCTAGTTTATCACGCTATGATTTAAGAAGTTTCATCAATACAATAACAAATCATAGGCTTCATGAAAATTCAAATAAAAGGAAATTATTGGATGAAATAAAAGAAGAATCAGGAAATATAGATTTGAATGTAATCATTGAAATGAGAAAACGAATCGATGTGTGTCTTGCAACAAAAAATAATATGAGATACGATATTAAGAGGGGTTGTTATATTGATGAAAGTTCGAATCCTCTTGATTTTGTTAAAATTTTTTGTGCAGGTACATACAAAATGGAAACAAAGAAAGAAGCTGAAGGTGAAAAGATGAATGGAAAATGCTCGAAATGCGAAAAATCAAAAACAGACAATGTCAAACTTCTGAAGGATGTAGAGAGTTTGACATTGGAAAACAAAACTTTGAAGATCGAGAAGAAAGCTGATAATGAACAGATTCTGGAGTTACGCTTGAACTGTGAAAAGCTGAAATCTGAGAATGATAAACTGTTAAATGATTTAAACAGTTTGACATCAGAAAACAAAATGTTGAAAGAAAATGAAAAAGATTTTGAAAGCAAAAGAAAATCTTCAGAAAATGAAGATTTCTAGATAAAACTGGAAAACAAGAATCTGAAAGAAAATGAAACAAGATTTCAAGAACAGTTAAAAGTTTTAGAAAATGAAAAATCTGTTCTTGAAAATCTTAAAATTGAAAATGAAAATTCTATCAAGTTCTATCTTGAAAGAATCTCTCAGCTTGAAAAAGAAGCTGAGAATTCAAGAAACAAGATTGATGAACTTGAAAAGAAATTGAAAGGTTTTGTGACTGCATCAGATAGTTTGAATTTTCCCTGTCCAAAACCGATCAATTCTGTTCCAATAAGTGACAAGGTCACAAATTTTGACAAAGTCAAAATTGAAGATTATGATGACAAATCTGATGATGAAAAAGAAAAGGAAGAAAAAAGAAAAACATTTTTGAAATTAAATGAAATGTCTAAAAATATTGTTTTACATTCTTCTGAGAAAGGTGAATGCTCAACGCAAAAACCTGTAAAGAAGAATGTGGAACAGAAACAAAAAGATAATAAATCGAAAAATTTTCAAAAGGAAAATAAAAGCTCATCAGATAAGTCATCTAATCATTTTCAAAAATCACAAAAATTTAAAAATCAAAACTCAAAAATAGTTGGTAATAAGTGGTGCAGGTTTGACCACAGTTCTCAAATGCCAAATCCAGCTTACAAGAGAAGATGGGATGAAGATTCTTCAAGGATAAATCATTACAATGATAGAAAACAGAGAAATGGTGATTACCACAAGGCAACTCAATGTTATGATTTAAGTGTGTGGTATGAAAATGGTGTACGATATGAAAGAGAGAAGTGGTATGATAACAGAGTGTTTTACTCTTGTGGCTATCAAGGACACATTGCTATTAACTGCCAAAGTCAGAGATTTGAAACGAGAAGGTGTTATGAATGTCATATCAGAGGACACATTGCCAGAGATTGCCCGAGGAGATCGATGGGAAGATCGAGGGTTGAATCTCAGAGAATAGTAAAGAAACCAATCAACGTCAAGCCCAAAGAACAGAAGGTTCAAGAACCTAAAGTTCAGGAAACAAAAGTAAAGCTTTCTCAGGGGCAAAAAGACAGACTGCAAAAGAAGAGGAAGAAGGCCAGAGAGTATCTGGAAAGGATTTTGTCCTCGGATACAACAAGAAAATCAGAAAAGAGTTCTGATAATCCAGTTTGCTCATCAAAGACTGACAAATCAAGCAAACTGAGTTCATCAGATACAAATCTGAGGACAGACAGGTTAAATAAGAAAGAAAAAGTTCCTGGCAAGGAATTTGTTTCTTTGGAAACAAAGGAGCCACGTGTTGGTGATGAATCTGACAGATCAAAGTCAGACAAGCCACATTCAGGCAATGATTCTGGTTCGTCAAAACCAGAAGAGCCAAGTTTTGAGGTAAAATTGTTAAAAACACCCAAGGCTGGTCAGGCTTGGGTGAATCTGTTTAAATGAAAAACCTAACTTGCCGGAGTTCCCAGGTTGGTAAGCGTGGAACATGAATCGGCATATTTCTTGAGAAATTTCACTTTGGTGATTTTTCGTCTTACATGTGGTAAATCAGGGACATTAAGTTGTACTTGATTTTCTACAAATGATGTTTGAGATTTAAAATTAAAATTGTTAAATCTGTCAAGTAATTAATGGAAAACAATGTGATGAAAGAACCCCGAATTTGTGAAATGACACACAAAACTAATTTTCCGGAAAAACCATTTTGATTAAAACAAACTTAAGTGTTTTGAAATCTAAATGGGAAAATAGTTTGTTGTCAGGGGGAGTTCTGATTGTTTATGCCAAATGAATGGCGAATTGAAGTGATTCGATATCAGTTTGTCATTTTATTTGTACAGTTTGTTTTCAAATTTTCCTTGAAAGTCAAAATTGAAACATATTTTGATTTTAGGGGGAGAAAAATTTAAAAAAAATTAATTAGAAAATTTGAAAATTCCAAAAACATTGAAAAAGCAAAAATGAGTTTTGTTGAGAAAAGAGGAAATGATAGTACATCAGTAGACTATCACAGCACGCTAAAGAAATGAAATGTCAAATGTGATAAACGGTCTCACTGATGATGTGTCGATAGGTTTTCGTACATTTAGTAGATTTATTCGGGATATAAACCTAAAATTTCAAACTTGCGAAATTCGTGGGGAACACTACTTGGATATATAGGTAGCCCCTGAAATCTCGTTTGAAAGGTCTCGTATTCTGATATACTAGGTTTTTATACTCAATGATGTCTGGGGTATTATTCCGGGACTTCTGCTGAACGGAAGTTCTGACCTAGTCCTTGGATAATATTTTGCCTTAAATGCTTGAAACACAGCATTAGTCCTCAGCTGATTAGAAAATAAAATTGATAATCATCTGTTGTAGCTGAAAAGACCCTCTAAAGGGGACATACTGCAAAGTCGAAACTGATATCTCTCTGCGCATACGGAAGTATCGACCTGAGATCCCTCAGTTCTCGCATTTAACCCCTAAATTATGTACAGATATCATTGTAGTATTCTCACCTGTAAGACTGAATATTGAGATTCTGGATACGGGAGTATATTCAAGAGGTGGGACACATGAATGAGTTAAGTTCCTAAAACATCTAAATCGTATCCTGAATAGATTGAAAATTGTGTGAAAATTTAAGAGGACAACTATATCGTCAATCTACGTGAATCATTTAGAACTTGATATGATTAAAGCTTAACGGTGCTAGTGATTTGTTTCATGAACTGATATGATCCTCTTACACAAACTCACAAAAATATTATCTGTATATATTTGTTTACTGTATTTCATTCAAAAACAAAAATCCAAAAAGATTTTCGGAGTGTTTTAGCATAAAATTTTTGAAAAATCAAAAAGATTTTCGACAGCTGATTTTGAAGAGCTGATATTCAAAATTCGAGTGCTAAACATGATGAACAGGTTTGGGAGAATATGTTGAAAACTTTGAATGTCATATACAAATGTTTTGAAAGGTTGTGTGCTTAGTTAATCAAGGTCATATATTTGAACTTGATGTAACTATACAGATTGATGAATTAATGATTTCTACCAGTAAGTTTCTTAAATCTAACTGTTATAAATTTGTGAAACTTATGTTGAGGTAGAGGATGTGCAGGTTAACCAGGTTTCAAATCCTGAGCAGATGCAGAACAAAGCCAGGAATTGATCCTGAACTTGTGAAATGGTGAAAGCCAGACTACGATCCCGACAGCTGAGTCTAAGGGGGAGTCTGAAGACAAGCTCAACGCAAACGGAAGCGTGTAAGGAGCCAGGTATCGTTCCTGGAAGAGCTTGTATCTGGAAATCCAGGTGTCGATCCCAAAAGCACGGAAGCTTGACGAAAGGGGAAGCCTGAAGTAAAAGAGTCTAAGCGAGAGGGGGAGCAACGGAAGCTCGTAAACAGATCCAAGGGGATTCTATTTGAGAAAGAGGGAGTCTATGGTTGCTGAAACCGTCAAACCTTCAAGAAGACTCAAAGAGAGAGAGAGAGAAAGTCAAGTTGCTATGAGTTTGACTACAGATTGACTGCGGCAATATCCAAGGGGGAGTCTGTTAGTGCAGAATGTCTATCGCCTTCGTCAATCGGAACCGTAGCTGAAATAGAAGTAAAATAGGCTTTATATTGTAATTTGTAAACAATAGGCAAGGTGGCATTATTGTAAATAAGGGGAAATCCCTTATAATCTTGTGCCTATAAATAGGAGCCTTAGGGTTTAGATTTAGAACTTTTGCCACATTAGAGCTTGGAGAGCTAGGTGCTTAGAGAGAGAAACTAGAGAGAGAAAGTGGCAAAACGTGATTCACGGAGCTTGTTTTCGTCACATCATAAATAGAATCACCGATTAGTGTACGTTATTGTGTGTTCGGTCACGCACGTTCACGGATTCCGCACGTCAAACGTTCGTTACGCAATCGAACGGTGTCGAAACCGATCCTACAAGGTGCATTCTCCCTTGATATCTTTTCAACACTACCATCAGACTTGATGAAAGTCAATTCATGGGTCTGTTTGTCAGACCTCCACTTTACTATTTTTGGATCTGATGGGTTTCTTGGGAGAAGTTTTATAGCAGAGGAGTTTGGAGATAGAGGCCTGCTTGCCAACTTCTGAAATGATTGAGCAAATTGAGCTTGTAGTTGCAACGAAGCATTATCCAATCCATATCGTAACTGATTTCTGATAGACTCTTTTCTATACTCAGCATACCTATTTTCATCTTCCTCATCCATCACTTGTTGTCTTTTTCTTTGGTTCAAGGCAGCGATGGATACATCTGCTGATGAGAACAACTTTTTAGATGTAACGGTCTGCCGATGTATAACAGTCATTTCATCTTTGTATACTGGCTTTTTAGGAAGGGATGGATCTGTCTTTCTTCGCTCTTCTAACCTACTGTAAGCTCGATCAATAGACTGCCTAGTCCATTTTCCAATTTTTCTAGCAGTCCCAACCTTAGCTGCTACAAGTTCTGCCTTCATTCTCTTATACTTCAACACTTTAACCACTTCAACCTTTTTGTATTGTTTCCAGTTGGGAGCAGATTTTGGCATTTGAGGATCTTTATTCATCTTTTCAATTCTATTAACTTCCTCATTAAGAGCCTCAAGGGGCCAGTCTTTGAAATCAGACCTGTAGGCTTCGTAGGGCTTGGTTTCCATGATAGTGTTCAAGAAATCATTCCTTAATGTCTTTTCTAGCTCAGCATTTGGTGACAGATTTGACATATTCTTACTCAGGTCTCCAGCAAAATCTTCCAACTTCTTGGCTTCACCAAGCCAATGTTTCATGCGAGCTGATAACTTAATGTCTCCTAGCCCTTTACACTCTTCATTTGCCTTATCTTCTGCTTTCTTGCCCTTTAGCTTCAGATATTCATAAATATTCTTTGGAGTTTCGAATCCCTGAAGAGATGGGAAGGTTCTTTTGGATGGATCATCCTCTGTGTAAAATTGAGTCATCTCATCTTGAACTACAAGCAGTTCTAGAGGGAAAGTTACTGCCAATGGGTTGATCTTTTTTGATGGAGGTGGGACGAATGGTTTAAGTGAAGTTTGAATGAACGGAGTAGCTGATAACGGAATTGGTGCGGTTATATCTTTTTCTTCCGTCTCTTCTTCATGCACCATGAATTTCTCTTTCTTGTGTAAACAGATTTTGGAGAAGGAGGAGTTAGGAAAGAAAAAGGTATGACTGTAAGGTTTGATTGTGATGGAAATTGAAATTGGGTAGAATCAGTGGATTGACTAACAACTGTTGAAACAACTGGTGCCTCAACAGCTGTTGTCTTAACATATGCTGAAACATTTGTTGCATCAACAATTGTTTCAGTGGAGGTTGGCAGTGGTGATGAGGATTTTGTATTCTGCTTTTTGACAGGTGATTTTTCTGGTGATAGTTTTGTGTTAGGTGTATCAGAATCTGACTTCTTAGGTTTAGCAGTGGTTTTGAGTTTCGCAGCAGTGGTTGGTTTTTCTAGTGGTGATATTGGTTTAGGAAATATGACAATAGGAGATTCGTTGTCTTTGTGTGATTTTCTTCTATTTGAAGTTCCAATGTTGAGCACTTCATCTTCCTCTTTTGTATGCTTACTCTTCTGCTTTCGTTCAATCTCCTTATCTGTCTGTTTGTTAATGGAATCATCAATTCCCTTTTTCTTACCAGTATCAGATTTTCCAGGAGATTTTGCAGAAGTTTGCTTGGCAGGCTTTGGATTTTGTTTTGGCTGATTCCTTGGTGTTGGTTTGCCAAAGTTTTTCATGGAATCCTTTTCCCTCTTTCAGCATCATCTTCATCGTCTTTTTTCATACACAGGTGCAGGGGTAGTACCAGTTAACTTTGCAATGCATTCTTTTATGCCCTTGATGTCAGCCTGTGTGTCTTTGTATCTTGCTTCAACCATAACTCTAATTAGCTTCATGTGGGAATTAAGTTGAATCTCAAACAGTTCCCTTTGAGCTGCAAGAATGGGTTGTACCGAATTCCAAAGCTCTTGACATAACTGCTGATGAGAAGGTCGACTTTTGAAAGCATCCACCAACTGCTTCAATTGATCTTTCATATCATTAACAATTGTTTCCAAGTTAGATATTATGTCCGTCAAATCCTGGTATTTTAATCCATCACCTAACTTAATAGGATCATCTGAATTCCCACCAAAGGTGGTTGTATCTGCTTTTGAAAGAGGAGGTATCTCCAAATTTTCATTAGCAGATGCCCATTGTTCTTGGTTCTGGGGACTTCCCTCTGCATCAGTGATTACCTTAGTGATCTCACCCGTGGTTTACTTGAACTCACCAGTGGATACCTTGATAGACACATCAGTGGTTGCCTTCAAGGGATTCTGACCGATGAAACTACTGTCCAAATGTAAATTAGTGGATTTGATATTTATAGTAGCTGCTCCACTTGAAATACCATCAAGAATTTGCTGAAATTCAAGAGGTGTAGCCTCCTTAACTATTTTTGGGTTAGGTAATTGAAAAGTTTCAGGCATAGCTATTGTTGAAGTTAAACTCTCCGTAAAGTGTTCATGAGAGGGATTTCTATCACTCTAAATGTCAATAGCTTGAAGCAGTGTTATAAACTTTGGTGGAATGGAAGATGAAGGGATTGCTGTCGAAAGAGACATTGCCGCGGGAGAAGGGCTTTAAATATACTCTCATATAAGGGATGACATCATATTGTGGTGTCCCTGTGAATACAACATGTTCCTTTTGTGAGGAATCATGAGGAGTTTGGTTTATGGGTTGAGATCTTTCCACATGTTGTAAGGAAGTAGCAACAGTGGTTTGTAGTGACATCTGTGTTGTCACGGGGTTAACCTCTGGGATCTCATCTTCCAGAGGACCCGTTTTGCTGGTTTCGGTGGACTTTTTGGATTTTGTTTTGGTCCTTTTGAGTTTTGTTGGTGGGGGTTTCACAGTAGTGGTTGTAGTGTTGTGATCACCAAGAGCAGTGGGCTCAGCAACAGACGTTTGAGGAGCAGTTGTGGACTCATCTAAAATTTCCTCATTCCCCTCTGCTTCAGTTTTGAAAACATCTGACTCTTTATCCATAAGGCGAGTAAAAGTTTCAGATGTTAGGCTATTCATTTTAATAGCTTCACCTTTTTCAAAAGCTTTTTGAGAAACTTGTTTTTGCAGGTAGTAGCTTAATAGTCTAGGAAACATAAGAAAACCATCAGTTTTCCCCTTTTTAACAGCAGCAGTTTTCCCGTTTTTTAATAGCAGCAGTTTTACCCTTTTTAATAGCAGCAGTTTTACCCTTTTTAATGTTTTTTAAATTTGCAACCAAATCAACAAACAGTGCTTGGGAGTAGTTAAAATCAATATTTTTCAAAATTGCATACCCCAATGATTGAATTTTCAAAGGTATTTCATTAAAAGAAGTAGTTTTATTTGAGAGACAGATTAAGAGAGTATGGAACAAGAATTTCATTGGTGGTGGAAAATTACGTTTAAACATAGTTGCCTGATTCAACTATCCATGATATCCCTTCCCAATCAAGTATGTTTGAATCTCATTTTCCGGCAAAAAGGTCTTACCTGCCAAGTCGTTTACCTCAAATGTTGTTGATATGGTACTGGGGGTAATAGCAACCGATTCACCTCCGACTTTTGAAGTTATACTTATGGCCACATTGTTTTGTTCTTCAATATTCGCATTAGCCCAAAAATCACGAAGCGTCTCTTGGAAAATGGGTGCGTCGGCGGTAAGAATGACCTTATATTTTGATGATGTAAGAACATCAATCATTGAATGATAGAGAGTATTGTTCTCGGTTTTCTCAAAAATAGCAAGGTAGTTATGCGAATTTTTCATCACCAAAGTCATGATCGGAATTGAAAGTTGCGAGAGGTTGACGAAGAAGTATTGAAGAAAGAAGGTGGAAACCGCTCTGCTCAATTTTAAACTCGAGACGAAAGTAAAACCTCTGTTTGGGGGATGAAACAGGGGTTTATAAAGTGAAAAGGTGAATGCTAACGTGTTAGAAGTTAGAAAGATCTGATGGCTAACATCTGTCCACGTCACAACCTCTGCTCTGATAATGGATGATAGTTGTTGCGAAAACCACTGTTGGCCAACAACAGATGTTAGGCAACATTAGTAACTCAGCAGTCCTCAGATATTAAATATCAGTAGCCATTTAATGCAAAACATTTAAAAAATATTTTTTCATGGGAAA
The DNA here is from genome assembly GCF_002127325.2 of Helianthus annuus. Taxonomy (NCBI): domain Eukaryota; kingdom Viridiplantae; phylum Streptophyta; class Magnoliopsida; order Asterales; family Asteraceae; genus Helianthus; species Helianthus annuus. The sequence continues at coordinate 92,959,841 of NC_035442.2, forward strand.
ACTATAAAATTAAATATCAAGAAACTGAAAGGACAAATTTTAAACCTCTGCCATAAAAAAAATTAAAAAAAAACCTCTTCATTTAAAGACTAATAATAATCTACATGGCAAACAAAGGCTACTACCACTTCATCAGACACAAATGTTGTAAACAGTGGTAAATCAACAGTTGAGCAATAACAGATGTTCAGAACTGTTGAGCAGTGGTAAATCAACAGTGGTAAAAAACCTCTTCATTTAAAGACGTTTTACAAAGATCTGTTGAGCAATAACAGATGTTCAGAACTTCTGTTGTGTTAATCATTGACAATTCTTTGGAAACTGCTGTTGGGAATATCAGATGTTCGCAACAGTAGCAACTCAACAGTCGTTACAAAAAACAGGAATTATGAGAACAGACAATACCTTTAAACAGTGGATGAATCTTTTGCCAAAATGATGTTTTAAAAACAGCTATTTTCAACAGACTTTTAAAGATTTTTGTCAATTTTTTTCAAAATATATATTTTTTAAGAATGTTCAGAACTTCTATTGGGTTAATGGTTGACAATCCTTTGGAAACTGTTGTTGGGAATAACAGATGTTCGCAACAGTAGCAACTCAACAGTCGTTACAAAAAACAGGAATTATGAGAACAGACGATACCTTTAAACAGTGGATTAATCTTTTGCCAAATAGATGTTTTAAAAACAGCTGTTTTCAACAGACTTTTAAAGATTTTTGTCAATTTTTTTCAAAATACCTATTTTTTAAGAATGTTCAGAACTTCTATTGGGTTAATGGTTGACAATCCTTTGGAAACCGCTGTTGGGAATAACAGATGTTGGCAACAGTAGCAACTCAACAGTCGTTACAAAAAACAGGAATTATGAGAACAGACAATACCTTTAAACAGTGGATAAATCTTTGCCCAACAGATGTTTTAAAAACAGCTGTTTTCAACAGACTTTTAAAGATTTTTGTCTATTTTTTAAGAATGTTCAGAACTTCTATTGGGTTAATGGTTGACACTCCTTTGGAAACCGCTGTTAGGAAGAACAAATGTTGACAACAGTAGCAACTAAACAGTCGTTACAAAAAACAAGAATTATGAGAACAGACAATACCTTTAAATAGTGGATAAATCTTTTGCTCAACAGATATTTTAAAAACAGCTGTTTTCAACAGACTTTAAAAGATTTTTGTCTATTTTTTAAGAATGTTCATGTCACACCCTGGCTTTTCCGGAAGTGTGGGTTTATTGGTGTGACTTCTTAATACCATAGCAACAATCACAACAATGCTATATGATAAAAACATATGATGTTCATCCATTAAAATAATTTGTAAAAAATGCATAACATATTGTCTTAAAACATCAACCACAAAATGCATTACAAAACATTACTTGTTTAAAACGAGTTCATAAGACTCAACGAAAGACTACCAATAAAACAAGGATAAGAGACATGCAACTCGTCCAGGAAGAAGTTGCACTTCCCAAATCCTACAACTCTGGATGACATCCTTATTAAGTACGCAGCTTGTCTAACATGCAACACTTGCCAGATCCAAATTAATTCCCTGAAATACATGTAGTTTAAAAAGTCAACAAAAAGTTGAGCAAGTTCATGTGTAAGTCTGTGTGAATAAACCGTTTAGTATGTCTGTAAGTAAAATAGTCCCTGGTATGTAGCAATAAGGAAAAATTGATCACCATTGGGTTGCAAAACCAATAGTATATGTGAATGATGCAGGAAGACTCAAACCTAGCAAATTTGTCTCCGGTATGAAGACATAGTCACCACTATGGGCCCCCGGCCTCATGGGTGTGGGCTCGCTACACCCAAATAGATCTATCACTCATGTCCTGTGGTCCTACAATGAGGATTAATGGCCTTAAGTGTCATTCCCACCACTCACTTGATCGCGTAATAAAAACCCTCCTTAAGCTAACAATACCATGAATAAAATGTCTGAAATAAATTGTAAACATGTATTCCACCCCCGAAGTATAAAACGGAAAACAGTAACAGGAAAAAGGGGGTCATGAACTCACAGTAGTGCGTCTTGACTCGAATCCCAACTCTGTCCGCTACACGACAACCTACAACGTACTAATGTCTATTAGACGAACGGGCCGTGCCTTGGCTTAGAGTTTAGTGTTTTGAGTTGTGTCACTTTGGTATCATTTTGTTAAAATAATAATAATTATTTTAACTTAACTATCGTTCTTAGAAAAATAGTTAGACAACTATTTCGTATCTATGTTTCTCGAATATTTTACTAAGTGTCCGGATTTTCGGAAAATTTCGCCATAGTCTCCTTTGTAAATAGAGGTGTCCAAACTTAAGCATATCATTTTCTTTTACGTATATCCCGTAGTTCATTTTCAGTTATCAAACCGACATATAGACATACAAAGCATTACTTACTTTATTTCAGCTTCATTACTCAAAACTGGACTGTTTTCGAGGATTTTTATAAAATAGTTAACCTTTTCCAAAAATTCCCAAATTTTTACAGAATGACTCATGCAATCCATATTTTATTGTGTAAAAATATCAGACTCCAGTTCGTTACCAATATTTTATAGAAATTTATTTACCCGACTGCAATCAGATTTGTTACTTTCTGATTGCAGTTTACGGAATAATTCACTAAAAATTAACCGTAAGTCCGATTGATGAAATTCTAGTTGGAGGATCATTCTGACAACGGTGTCCCTCTACTGTAAAAATTTTATGAGCTTATTTTACTCAGGTTTCAAGTTATGACTCCGAAAACAACACACTTTTTCTGCAGTAAAAACACAGCTTGAGCTGCTGTCCAAAAACAGTCTTTTAAAAATAGTAAACGACTTCAAAAAATTATGATTCCAGTGCCATTTGTTTGGTTATTCCAAAATGCATATTTTAGGCTTCAGAAAATCAGTTTTTCGATTTAAAACGGTCCAGTTACAGCCTGTTGAAGTTGGCTAGAAATACAAATCAGCTTGCTGTTTACAACGTAAAAGTTACTAAAAACGCATCAACAAAGGTCCTAACCATGGTTTATTGATGATTTAATGATCAAACCTTGTGCATGCTTTAACCAACCCTAAACCAACCTGATTTCAACTTCATACAAACTTTTTATGTAGGGTTTTTATGTAGAGTTTCATGTTCATCTTTTTAGTGTTCTATTTCTTATGTTACTTGAATATTATCATCCTACTATATATCATAGCAAAGAACAAGATGAAACAATGGTGTGAAGGGACTTACTACTAGCACAAGGCTAGGGTAGAAATCTTAGTGCAAGGATGATGAAGAAATGATGGTGATAAAGACTTGAACAAAGCTTTCTTGAGAGTCCTCCAACTTGCAACTTCTATGAATGATCTTCAAAGCTTGAATGGACTTGGATGTTGGAGGGGATGAAGATGATGGAAAGTGATGGTGGTTTCGGTTATGGGGAGGGCCGAATGGGGGAGAGGGAGGTGAGGTTGATGGAGTTATATTGGAGAGTGTGGAGTTGTAATGATCATCTCTAATCCCATTGGCCAATTTGGTAATCATGACCCTTATCCTTTGGCAACTAGATCAAGCATAATCACAAAAGAATCTAGGTAATCTAAACAAAATATTTGGTCATCATTTGGCTGAAAAATTCGGTTGGGGGGGGGGGTAAAATGAAAAATGTTGGTAACTAATAGGTAATTAATTAGAAGGTTAAGGGTATTTTCAAGAATAGTGGGTGTATGCCATGTTTCTATAGTGTGTGGGGATTTTTGTGACCGTAATTAATTAAGAATGATATAATAATATTTCTGACAATATTTTGGTGTCTCGGGTAATGGCTAGTTGTTCGGTTACGTATTGTTCCGTTAAAGCGTTTAATTGTACCGCATAGTGTCTTTTATGCATCCTTTTGTAACGAATTTTAATTCTAGCACTTAGGAAAGCGTTCAGGACCATTTAGTCAATTCTCTGTATAATATGCGTGTGTTAAAAGCTGAATTGCTACTGAAAATGCAGAATTATGTACTTAAAATGAGTTTTAGGCACTTTCCGGCACTCAAACTATCACCTAGTGACACAGTCTTATGGTCCTCACATCCCTACATTCCATACTGGTGTAGTGCTTTATCTCTGGCCCATACTGGCCTAAAAATAGTGTCTGTCTCTGTGCTGGCATTGTCAGCATGTGTCTGAGTTATCCGCTCACTGTGCTAACTGTGCTTTGTGCATCAGGTTTGTCACTAAGAGTCTGTATGAAATAAATGGAGTGACTGTATGTAAAGGATGCACATGTATGTATGTAACATAAATCAGTAAGCAGTTTAAAGTGTCAGATGTAATCAAGCACAGTCATCAAGCACATAATTAGGGTTAATTAATTTGTACAGTACCTGTAATTATGCGGGTTGTCACATTCTCCCCCCGTTAAGAAAATTTCGTCCTGAAATTTTAAGTTCTACTTCTAGTTGCAGGGGTCTTGGGGAATAAATGTGGGTACTTGGCCTTCATACGATCCTCACGTTCCCATGTGAATTCTGGGCCGTGTCGCGCATCCCATCGAACTTTGACGAGTTTGACGCTACTCCGGCGTGTCTTGTTGACCTTCCAATCTGTAACCTCAACCGGTTCCTCAACAAAGTGGAGTGTGTCGTCGATGTGAACCTCGTCAGCAGGAGTGACAACTGTCTCTTGAGTTGGACTCTTTTTTAGGTTCGATACATGGAATGTATCATGAACGCCATTAAGTTCAGCAGGTAAGTCCAATTTGTATGCTACAAGCCCAATCCTTTGCAGAATTCTGAAAGGACCAATGTAACGCGGATTCAACTTCCCACGCTTTCCAAAGCGTGCCACACCCTTCCAGGGTGAAACCATATCCCCAACTTGAAACTCTAAAGGTTTCCTCCGTTGGTTTGCATAGTCTTTCTGTCTATCACGAGCCGCCTTGATACGCTCTCGTATCTGTGCAATTTTGTCTGTCGTCTCTTGGATCATTTCGGGGCCAACCAGCTGTCTATCACCCGCATCAGCCCAGTATAGCGGTGATCGACACTTGCGTCCGTAAAGAGCTTCAAATGGTGCTGCTCCAATGCTTGTGTGGTAGCTGTTGTTGTACGAAAATTTGACCAAGGGTAAGTGTTTGTCCCAGCTACTACCTAGGTCCATTACACATGCTCTCAGCATATCTTCCAATGTTTTAATTGTTCGTTCACTCTGGCCATCCGTTTGTGGGTGAAACGCTGTACTCAGGTTTAACTGAGAACCAAATGCTTCTTGGAAGGACTACCAAATCCTCGATACGAAGCGTCCATCTTGATCAGAGATAATCGAGAGAGGCACTCCATGGCGTGCAACAATCTCCCTCATGTATATTTCAGCAAGTTTACTCGTGTTGTCCTTCTCCTTGATTGGCAGGAAGTGCGCAGACTTTGTTAGACGCTCTACTATTACCCAAATTATATCATGGCCCTTGGGCGCTTTGGCAATTTCGTTATGAAGTCCATGGAAATCTGTTCCCATTTCCATTGGGGTATTACAGGTTGTTGCAGGAGACCTGAAGGCTTCTGGTACTCGACTTTAACCTTGGCATACGTTAAACATTTGCCAACATATACTGCAACATCGCCTTTCATCCTAGGCCACCAATAGAAATCCTTAAGATCTTGGTACATTTTATCCGCTCCTGGATGAATCAAGTATCGTGACTTGTGAGCCTCATCGAATATAACCTTTCTCAATTCTCCAAACAGAGGAACCCAAATTCGATTCATGAAACACAATGTTCCTTCCTTGTTTGGCACTAACTGTTTCTCCATCCCACGGAGATACTCATCCTCGATATTCCTTTCTTTCAAGGCCTCTCTCTGCGCGGCACGAATGCGCAACGAGAGGTCTGTCTGGACAATCATTTCTAAGGCCCTAACCCTTATGGGCTTAATCCTTTCTTTTCGAATTAGGGTGTCAGCAACCACATTCGCCTTTCCTGGGTGATACTTGATTTCACAGTCGTAGTCGTTCAACAGCTCAACCCAATGTCTCTGTCTCATGTTAAGTTCCTTTTGATAAAAAATGTGTTGTAAACTCTTGTGATCGGTGAAGATTGTACATCTTGTTCCATACAAATAGTGTCGCCAGATCTTCAATGCGAATACTACGGCGCCTAACTCCAAGTCATGCGTGGTGTAGTTCTTCTCATGTACTTTCAGCTGGCGTGAGGTATAGGCTATGACTTTCTGCCGTTGCATCAACACGCAGCCTAAACCCTGACGCGAGGTGTCACAATACACCACGAAGTCGTCCGTGCCTTCGGGTAGAGCTAAAATAGGTGCGTCACAAAGCTTGTTTTTCAACAACTGAAACGCTTCTTCTTGCTTGTTGCTCCAATCAAACTTCTTGTCTTTTTGTGTGAGTGCGGTCAGAGGTTGATCGATTTTAGAAAAATCCTCAATGAACCTTCGATAGTACCCAGCCAACCCTAAGAATTGCCGAATCTCGGTTGGCGTTTTCGGAGACTCCCAATTCTTGATCGCCTCGATCTTTGTTGGATCCACATGGATTCCATTTCCATTAACCACATGTCCAAGAAACTGGACTTCGCGTAACCAAAACTCACATTTCGAGAACTTAGTGTACAACTTCTCCTTCTTAAGCAGCTCTAGAATAGCTCTCAAGTGTTGCTCGTGTTCTTCCTTCGTCTTCAAGTAGATCAAAATATCATCAATGAATACGATTACGAACTTGTCGAGGTACGGCTTGCAGACTCTGTTCATCAAGTCCATGAAAATTGCTGGAGTGTTTGTTAGCCCAAATGGCATAACCAGGAACTCGTAATGTCCATATCGAGTTCTAAAAGCAGTCTTGGGGATACTTTCCTCTTGTATTCTCAACTGGTGATAACCCGATCGTAGATCGATCTTTGAGTAAAAACTCGAACCTTGTAGTTGATCGAACAGGTCATCGATCCTTGGCATATCTGTTCTTGACAGTCAACTTGTTAAGCTCGCGGTAGTCTGTACACATGCGAAAACTACCATTCTTCTTCTTAACGAACAAAACTGGAGCTCCCCAAGGTGAGAAGCTTGGTCTGATGAATCCCTTATCTAACAGCTCTTGGAGTTGTGTTGACAGCTCTTGCATCTCTGAAGGTGCAATTTGATAGGGTGCCTTAGCCACAGGCGCGGCGCCTGGAACTAAGTCGATGTGAAATTCGACTTGTCTTGGAGGCGGCAATCCTGGCAAGTCTTCTGGAAAGACTTCAGGATATTCCTTCACGACTGGAATGTCTTCGATCTTTGGCTCAGCGGCTTCCTTATCAACGATATGTGCCAAGAAGGCAACACATCCTTTCTTCAAACATTTCCTAGCTTTCAAGCAGCTAATGATCCTCAATGGCGTATCACGCTTTTCTCCATGAACTACAATCGTCTCTCCATCAGCCATTGGGATGCGGATGGTCTTTTCGTGACAAACCACTTCGGCTTTGTTGCTAGACAGCCAATCCATCCCTATTACCACGTCGAAGCTTCCCAACTCGACTGGCAGTAGGTCTAGTGTAAATTCGTGTCCCCCTAGTTCTATCGTGCATCCCCTGGTGACTTCACCCGTTTCAACTAGTTTCCCATTCGCCAATTCAATAGAGTACGGAACGTCTAACTTACTAGTGGCCAACCCAAGTATGTTCTTAAATTCTAACGATACGAAACTATAATCGGCACCAGTATCAAAAAGAACAGATGCATAGCGTTGATTTATAGGGAACGTACCCGTGACAACATTCGGATCTTGGTGCGCTTCCCTCGCACCAATGTTAAAAACTCGGCCTTGCGCTTGATTTAGCTTTGGGCATTCCCTTTTGAAGTGCCCAACGTCCCCGCAGTTGAAGCATCATGGCCCTCGGCCATTCCCATTACCATTTCCGCCTCGATTTCCGTTTGTTCCCCGGTTACCAGCTTGATTCGGGGCATTTCCACGATTTCCGTTTCCCCCGTTATTCCCTTGCGGCCTGTTTCCATTACCACGGTTGTTGTTATTGTAACCCCTTTGACCACCTTGGCCTGATCCAACCCAACACGTCTCCTTTGAATGGGCCGTCTTCCCGCAAGATTCGCATTTTCTGAGTCGGCACGGGCCGGGGTGATGGAACTGACATGTCCCACACTTGGGCAGAGTGCCCATGTAACCCTTTCCTCTGCTTTCATCACCGGTCTTGGCCCTGGCCGGTGTGTTTGATTCACCTCTCTTGCTACCGCTGATGGTTCCTTGCTTGAAGTTGGAAAACTTCCGTTTGTTTTCTCCCGACGACTCCACATGAGTCTCTTTCTTTTTCTGATCATCCTTTGAAAACTTGTTTAGCCTGATGGCTTCTTCAGTCAGTGAGATGCTCAAGTCGATGGCTTCAGTAATGGTTGCTGGTTTAGACGTTGTGACCATGCTCATAATCTGAGGTGCTAACCCCCAGATGAAACGTTCCACACGCTTGAATTCGGGCGTGACCATGTACGACACTACATGGGACAGATCATGAAACCTTTGAACATACTCAGCGATTTTTGGGCCTTCCATCCTTAAGTTCCAAAATTCGGTTTCCAATCTCTGGATCTCAGCCCTGGAGCAATACTTCTTGCGCATCAGCTCTTTCAATTCAGCCCAAGTCATGGCGTACGCTGCAGCCTCTCCTAAGGTTTGAACTTGGAGATTCCACCATGATAGGGCACCATCAGTAAAAAGCCCAGTGATGTATGTAACTTGTTGTCCTGGCGCACATTTGCTCATTCTTATTGTCGTCTCCGTCTTTTCAGTCTAACGGGTAAAAGCCACGGCACCTCCAGTGCCATCAAAGTTTTGCGGCTTGCAATCTAAGAATTGCTTGAAAGTACACCCTGTACAAGCAATGTCATTTATAGGAATTATTAGCAGTCGCACAAGAATCATCCAAATATAGTGTAATGTGTCTCTTATGACTGATCATTACCATTCGGAGGGTTGTTGTTGTTGTTTGAAATGTTTCCGCTTGTTTCTCCTTGAGAAGCAGCGTATTGCGCAATAGCGGCAGCGATGATTCCTTGCAGTTCTGCCTGGGTAGTCGGCATGCGTGCTTCACGTCGTGGAGGTATTTTCTAGAGGATGTTTCATATTGGTCAGGTCATAGTAGGTATAATAATCATACGTATATATAGTAACATTCATCATCCACATAACATCTCATGTCATAACCATAACACAAATAACTTTAATAAAACATGTAATGAGAATACTGCGACTGAGCTTTCATATAATTAAAACCACAATACAATGTTTGTAAGTTTTCCCAAAAAGTATCATACAACCTAAGAGACTAGGGGTCACAATGCCCTTGTCTGAAATGTCTAACCAAATACAACTGACAAAATCAAATATTCATAGTCATGATGTCAAAAAGTGGTCTTCAAAAATGCTGTAAGTCTGGCTCGGTCGCTGTCTTCTCGTCAAAATAGTCAATACCTGCAATAAATCAAAAGTGGCTATGCCGATGGCGGCGGAGGAGGTGGAAAGTGAGAGAAAAGCAATCGGCGCAACTACACCAAGTCCTCCTACGAAAGCAACCTGTTGGTCAAGAGGAAGGTAACGAACATCTGAATCCTGAGATGATGGAAAAGAAGTGTGAGATGCTGTAGACAGAGTCTGGCAGGGGCATGGAGGACGTGGAGCTCTCCCCAACTCCTGGACATATCGTCTCAAGGCGTCCTACTGTAACTGCAGTGACGTGAGCGTGTCCTCTATAGAGTATCCGACATGAAATGGATGATAAGGGTCGGATACTGGCATAACATGGGGTGATGACCATAGAAATGGCTCACCCATCGGGGCTGAAGCTGGATGTGTAGTGTGTGGGGTAGATGTAAATGGTAAAGTGGTATGGGGAAACTGAGACATGAAGGGTGCAGTAGATGACACGGGTGGAACAAAACCAGGATAAGGGATCTGTGGTAAGAACTGGCTATCTCCTGACATAAATGGTGTGTGGCCGAAAGGCTGACTCGACAATCCCTCCCCAGGTTGTGGCGGAGGAATGTCCTGGAGAAAAGTAATTGGAAGATCGGTACGAGGGGCATCAGAAGTGGGTGGAGGAAACACCTGAATATCGAGTGGTGCAGTAACAGGTATGGTAGTGGGAGTGACTGGGACCACATACGGAGGGTAGTCATCCTCCTCGATCCACCCATTGCTGGTGTTAGCGTATCTCGGGTCAATGTGGGTAGCAAACGGTGCCAGGTCATCAAAAATCGCCATAGGGTCGGGTATGGGTGCTACCTCTGGGGTCTCAATGGCTGGTGGTGCAACGGCGGGTGCATCAATGACAGGAACAGGGTCAAGGGCAAGAATGGGCTCTGGAACGACTGGAGCGGGCTGATGATCAGCAGGCATAACAGGAATCTGATCATCTGGGAGAACAGGAGCCTCAGCAGGCTGCTCCTCAGGGATCAACTCGTCCCCTATCTCCATCTCCTCATCACCATCAATACAAGGAATGTAACCGAATCCCAATGGTGGGATAGAAGAAGCTATCGACTCAAAAGAACCTGAGGCGGACGAATCAGAATGAACCTCCATATCAGGAAGCTCAACCATGGGAACAATGGGATCAACAACTGGGATAACGGCAAGCGGAACACCGTCCTCCATCGGGGCCCCACCATCCTGGTCTCCCTCGGGGGGACCCTCGATGAGTAGGTCGATGTCACCATCGGGTAACGCGTCGAGAGGTTGTTCCTCAAAGGGAACTGCAGCGAAGGGGTGAGGGGCAGGGATTGGAACAAGGGGTAGGTCCTCTCCTGGTGGGCCATCAGCTAGGGGTACGTCGTCTCCGAAGATCGGTAGGGCAAACGGCTGGAAATCGTCTTCATCGGTGCTCGTGGTGTCTGAGGTGTAAACTCCCGAGTCGGTGGCCATCTCATCATTAGAGGTAAAGGCCATCGGGTCGCTCGCGTTGGATACTCCACTACCAGATGATGCCATGGTGTCTGTAACACAACCACAACATATGCACACAAATCAGGTAAGCATGTAAACAAATAATAATGAAATCCTGTATGCATCCTAGTCTTCCTAGACTATCCCTCCCAATCTCTAAGACTGAATTCCCTAGTCTCTCAGACTAACTCCCTGGCCTCTAAGACCAACCTCCCAGTCTCTAAGACTCAAATTTCCCCCAGCCTCTAAGGATAAACTTCCCCAATCTCTAAGATTGAACACCTCAGTCTCTAAGACTGAAACCTCCCTCAGTCTCTAAGACTGATATAAAAATTTTAAAAAGTGTATTTGTGCCCTTTTGTTTGTAAAAATGTTTGTGCCGTGGATCTGGACTTTTAGTGTATGCAAATGTAAAAATGTTTGAAAACATTTTCGTGAGAGCCCTAGTGATCATAGTCTAGACTCGAGAAGGAATCCTAGTTCGCTATGATCGAGGCTCTGATACCAAGCTGTCACACCCTGGCTTTTGCGGAAGCGTGGGTTTATTGGTGTGACTTCTTAATACCATAGCAACAATCACAACAATGCTATATGATAAAAACATATGATGTTCATCCATTAAAATAATTTGAAAAAAATGCATAACATATTGTCTTAAAACATCAACCACAAAATGCATTACAAAACATTACTTGTTTAAAACGAGTTCGTAAGACTCAACGAAAGACTACCAACAAAACAAGGATAAGAGACATGCAACTCGTCCAGGAAGAAGTTGCACTTCCCAAATCCTACAACTCTGGATGACATCCTTATTAAGTACGCAACTTGTCTAACATGCAACACTTGCCAGATCCAAATTAATTCCCTGAAATACATGTAGTTTAAAAAGTCAACAAAAAGTTGAGCGAGTTCATGTGTAAGTCTGTGTGAATAAACCGTTTAGTATGTCTGTAAGTAAAATAGTCCATGGTATGTAGCAATAAAGAAAAATTGATCACCATTGGGTTGCAAAACCAATAGTATATGTGAATGATGCAGGAAGACTCAAACCTAGCAAATTTGTCTCCGGTATGAAGACATAGTCACCACTATGGGCCCCCGGCCACATGGGTGTGGGCTCGCTACACCCAAATAGATCTATCACTCATGTCCCGTGGTCCTACAATGAGGATTAATGGCCTTAAGTGTCATGCCCACCACTCATTTGATCGCGTAATAAAAACCCTCCTTAAGCTAACAATACCATGTATAAAATGTCTAAAATAAATTGTAAACATGTATTCCACCCACGAAGTATAAAACGGAAAACAGTAAAAGGAAAAAGGGGGTCATGAACTCACAGTAGTGCGTCTTGACTCGAATCCCAACTCTGTCCACTACACGACAACCTACAACGTACTAATGTCTATTAGACGAACGGGCCGTGCCTTGGCTTAGAGTTTAGTGTTTTGAGTTGTGTCACTTTGGTATCATTTTGTTAAAATAATAATAATTATTTTAACTTAACTATCGTTCTTAGAAAAATGGTTAGACAACTATTTCGTATCTATGTTTCTCGAATATTTTACTAAGTGTCTGGATTTTCGGAAAAATTCGTCATAGTCTCCTTTGCAAATAGAGGTGTCCATGCTTAAGCATATCATTTTCTTTTACGTATATCCCGTAGTTCATTTTCAATAATCAAACCGACATATAGACATACAAAGCATTACTTACTTTATTTCAGCTTCATTACTCAAAACTGGACTGTTTTCGAGGATTTTTATAAAATAGTTAACCTTTTCCAAAAATTCCCAAATTTTTACAGAATGACTCATACGATTCAAATCTTATTGTGTAAAAATATCAGAGTCCAGTTCGTTACCAATATTTTATAGAAATTTATTTACCCGACTGCAATCAGATTTGTTACTTTCTGATTGCAGTTTACAGAATAATTCACTAAAAATTAACCGTAAGTCCGATTGATGAAATTCCAGTTGGAGGATCATTCTGACAACGGTGACAAGTTATGACTCCGAATACAACACACTTTTTCTGTAGTAAAAACACAGCTTGAGCTGCTGTCCATAAACAGTCTTTTGAAAATAGTAAACGACCTCGAAAAATTACGATTCCAGTGCCATTTGTTTGGTTATTCCAAAATGCATATTTTAGGCTTTAGAAAATCAGTTTTTCGATTTAAAACGGCCCAGTTAGAGCCTGTTGAAGTTGGCTGGAAATACAAATCAGCTTGCTGTTTACAACGTAAAAGTTACTAAAAACGCATCAACAAATGTCCTAACCATGGTTTATTGATGATTTAATGATCAAACCTTGTGGATGCTTTAACCAACCCTAAACCACCTGATTTCAACTTCATACAAACTTTTTATGTAGGGTTTTTATGTAGAGTTTCATGTTCATCTTTTTAGTGTTCTGTTTCTTGTGTTACTTGAATATTATCATCCTACTATATATCATAGCAGAGAACAAGATGAAACAATGGTGTGAAGGGACTTACTACTAGCACAAGGCTAGGGTAGAAATCTTAGTGCAAGGATGATGAAGAAATGATGGTGATAAAGACTTGAACAAAGCTTTCTTGAGAGTCCTCCAATTTGCAACTTCTATGAATGATCTTCAAAGCTTGAATGGACTTGGATGTTGGAGGGGATGAAGATGATGGAAAGTGATGGTGGTTTCGGTTATGGGGAGGGCCGAATGGGGGAGAGGGAGGTGAGGTTGATGGAGTTATATTGGAGAGTGTGGAGTTGTAATGATCATCCCTAATCCCATTGGCCAATTTGGTAATCATGACCCTTATCCTTTGGCAACTAGATCAAGCATAATCACAAAAGAATCTAGGTAATCTAAACAAAATATTTGGTCATCATTTGGCTGAAAAATTCGGTTGGGGGGGGGGGTAAAATGAAAAATGTTGGTAACTAATAGGTAATTAATTAGAAGGTTAAGGGTATTTTCAAGAATAGTGGGTGTACGCCATGTTTCTATAGTGTGTGGGGATTTTTGTGACCGTAATTAATTAAGAATGATAAAATAATATTTTTGACAATATTTTGGTGTCCCGGGTAATGTCTGGTTGTTCGGTTACGTATTGTTCCGTTAAAGCGTTTAATTGTACCGCATAGTGTCTTTTTTTTTTTTTGGGTAAAGGGTTACCCCGGTGAATTTTATAAAAGAATCAAAGAACAGGGTGCGACAAAGAGTTTGACACACACTACTAGGCTTGACAGGCCAAGCCTAGGCGAAACAAAAAACTACAAAACCAAAGCAACAGCCAAACCAAACAACCCGAAACACAAAGCAAAAACTACATCACACTAGCTAACTAAATACGCAATTAGCCCGGATCGTCTTCCTTTATGTCCCACGTTTCCAAAAGCTTCCTGCTGTTCACGTCTCGGCCGATCTTTAATCCCATAATACGAATCCGTATCGTGTCAAGAATAAGTTGAGCCACCATCTCTTCCTTTCTGCGTACGTTAGTAAACAGACGGTTGTTCCTTTCTTGCCATATGAAATATGTAGACGCCGCAAGAACAAGCTTACTTACAATGTGATCCAGAGTCTTTGAACTCGCATTCTGATCTATCCATCCCATAACAGAGCTCCAATAGTCGGTAACATACCTCAAATCAGTTCTCTTCTTGACAATATTCCATACTTTAGCCGAAAAAAGGCATTGAAAGAACAAGTGATCCCTCGAGTCCCGTCCATAGTTACAAAGAGGACAGCACATAAGTCTTAAATTTGTCTCACTCCCTGCTTCCCAAACCGCCAATCTATCCTGCGTCTTAAGCTTATTTTTTAGAACTAACCAAAGGTGGAAAGCGTGTCTTGGAATGCATTGGCCATACCACACCATGTTCACCCAACCCACCTTGTTATCCCTTAACCGAAGGTTGTTCCAAGCTTCCCAGGAATTAAAATGCACAATTTTATCTTCCACAGTTTTCCAACCCAGTCTGTCACTCGAATCAGGAACAAGATGAGGAACCGTGATATTTATGAGAACTGGAAACAAATCGTACCATGCCTGTGGCCACCTCCAATTGCCATCCGCATCTACAAGTTCATCAACCGTAGTATGCAAAGTAAATCCCGCTTGAGCTATTCTCCTAGGCGTAATAAAGTTACGGATCGGACTACATGAGCACCAATTATCACTCCACGCATTAGTATGCGAACCACTACCAATCTCCCTCCAAACATAAGGTCTGACCAGCGGACGGATAGATAGAATCTTTCGCCAACTCCAGGTTAAGCTACCACGACTTTGAATATCCCAAAAGTTTCGGCCCTTTAACTTGTGCGAATGGATCCATTGGACCCAAAGGGACTCTCGGTTGCTAATAATGCTCCAGATATGTGACATCATAAGGCCTTTGTTCACATCTGAGATATTTCTGATCCCTAGACCCCCCTCATCCTTAGGCAAACAAACATCCTTCCACGCAACTTTTGACCTAATATTACCAAGAGTCCCTGCATTCCAAAGAAACCTGCGCATTCTCTTTTCAAGGTCCTTAACTATTCGCATAGGCAAAATAAAGACCGAAGCCCAATATGTATACATAGCTGTAAGAACAGAGTTGAGAAGCTGCAATCGACCTGCAAATGACAGCGATTTAGACATCCAGTTATCAACCCTCCTCTCCATACGTTCCACAAGCACCCGACAGTCTCTAAAAGACAACTTAGTAGAAATCAAAGGAACCCCGAGATAGCGAACCGGAAGGTTACCCTCACGAAATGGTAACAGGCTCATAATCTCAGCTTTAACTTGACTTGGAACATTACAAAAGAAGATCGTACTCTTTGGCAAGCTAGGGACTAAGCCCGAGACACTAGTGAATTTCTCCAACACATTCCGAATAAGCTGAACCGATCCAGTATCCCCATTAACAAAAACAAATAAGTCATCAGCAAAGGACACATTAATAATCTTTTGTTTAGAGCAGTGGCTATGGAACTTAAATGCCGGATTTAACGCCATCTTTTGTAGCATGAGCGATAACACCTCCATAATCAACGTGAATAGGTACGGGGACATTGGATCTCCTTGACGAAGACCCCGCTTCCCCGGAAAATATCCATGCAGCTCACCATTTATGCTAACCGAATAGGAAACAGAAGTGACACATGCCATAATCCAAGAGACCATTTTCCGGTGAAACCCGAACCGGTTAAGAATAGCTTCCAGGAAGGACCAACTTACAGTGTCATAAGCTTTCTGGATATCAATCTTCAATGCACACCTCGGAGGACCGCGATTCACATGATAATTATGCATAAGCTCCTGCGTAATAAGAATATTATCCGATATCTTCCTACCCGGAACAAACGCCGACTGGTTTATGTTCACTAAAATCCCCAAGCTGCCCTTCAAACGATCAGTGATTATTTTGCTAATACATTTATAAATCACATTGCAGCATGATATTGGCCTGTAGTCAAGCACCGTATTTGGAGTATCTATTTTTGGCACCAAGGCTAAGATCGTATGATTAATTTGCTTCAGAATTTGGCCATTGTTAAAAAAATCACGCACCGCTTTTATAACATCTCCACCCACTATATCCCACGCATTTTTAAAAAACGCAGACGTGTAGCCATCCGGACCAGGGGCCTTGTTCTCACCTATACTGAACATAGCCTGTTTCACTTCATCATCAGTGACCTGTCGCACCATATTCTCCGCCACATTTTGTTGTAAAACATTAACAAACAAATCTGAATCATCAAGACTCACAACCTGATCCTCAGTACCCATGAAAGCCGAATAATGGTTGAGAAGAGTAGCCGCAACATCAATTCCCTCATATTGATTACCATTCGTATCCTTGATGCAATTAATCTTATTTCTCGCATTCCTACTTTTCACACAATTATGAAAGTAGGATGTGTTAGAATCACCTGCACATAACCATTGCACTTTGGACTTTTGCTTCAAGAAGCACTCCTCATCGTAGATCGCGGCCTTGAAATCTCGTAAACATATGACTTCTGAAGCCCGAAGAGAAGCATCAAACGGCTGAGTTTCCATCCGTTTTTGAATCTTATCCAGCTCATTTCGTAACTCAACTACCCGTTTATGAAGATTACCTTGATTACGTAATATCCTCCTAAAGTGCGATTTCAGATCCTTCATCTTCTTCACCACTGAAAACATGGTCACACCCTCAACAGGTTTATTCCATTCGGTCAAGACAGCTTCACGAAACTCAGGTTTAGACACAATAAAATTTGGGAACTTAAACGGTTTTGGCCGATCCCTATGAAAAGAGAAAAGTTTCAGTATGGCCGGAGCATGATCAGAAACACGAAACGGCTGAAACATGGCATAAGCATCCGAAAAAACCTCTAAGAGCTTGATGTTGCCCATGATACGGTCGATCTTCTTTAGCATTCCTACCCCATCCTTTGGTTTTTGGTTCCAAGTATAGTGCAACCCGTGACTCTTAATATCAATCAGTTCCGCCATTTGAACACATTCATAAAACTCACGCATCGCTATCGTGTGGGAAGACGGACCCATGAGAAAATCCTCCATATTCAAAGCAGCATTGAAATCACCCATCACAACCCAAGGAGAATCACAAGTGAGGCCTCTAAATTTGCACAGATCATCCCACAGGCTTCTCCGATCCTGATATTTGTTCTCCGCATACACAAACGAACAAAAAATTTTCTTCTTAACCGATTTGAACAAAAGCTGCGCATGAATGACCTGATCGGATTGAGCTATAACCATAAGATCAATGTCATCCGCATTCCACCCCAAGATCACCCTCGTACCTCTACTACACAAATTTCCATTCGAAGTCCACTTCCAGTTTCTGAACACCTTCTCGCATATCTTATTAAGCTTGTCTACACCCACATGGGATTCTAATATGGCACAAATACTTAAATGATTCTCAGCAATAAAATGACGAACCTCACTTTGTTTCAGGGGTTGGTTCAGACCCCTTATGTTCCAAGCAGCTAAGCTACCCATTAAAAACCCTCGTAACCGGGAGTGCTTGCCCCCTCAGAAGATTTATTATTCAGGTTACCACTCATAAAATCAGCCATCTCTGTCGGATTCAACTCTTTGACTACATCCGGTTGCTGTATTCGGTTACCATTATTCTCATCACTCATGGATTTGGCACTAGTAGGATCCCTCTTCTCATTATTCAAGTCATTATCGAGCACCGCAAATGAGTTTGACACCTGCACATTAGCATTGCTTCCCGTCGAGTTAACTCCCTTCGTACCAGAAGTACTTGCATCATATTTATTAACCTTAGGTCTATACACAACCTTTGGTTTTTGCTTTTTTTGTGGGAACGAGTACTTTGCCATCTTCCTTCTATCTGTAACGAATCCCTCCTCATCAATGGTAACCATTTTGGACTTACCATTAGGTTTGTTGCTACACGTATTATCATCATGACCAAATAAACAACAAGCACTACACCGTTTCGGCCTCCATTCATATTCCACCTTTACCCGCTCCATAATGAACCCGTCTTCATCCATTTTAGGAATAGCTAGCGTAATGAAATCCTTTAGTTCCTTATCAGCATTAATTTCAATCATCGCACGAGCATAACTACTCCTACCCCAATTCTCAACACACATATCAGCCGTATAGGAATCTAACCTCTTTGGAACACCTATCTTTGATGCTAACAAGCTTAAACCATCATCAGTATAAACTGAGATCGGCACATTGTGCAACTTTACCCAAACTGGCACGGTTTTGATACCATCTTTCTTGAGAGTAACCTTCGGTGACCATACGTTTAAAAATAACGGAACTTTACGTATTAACCATGGTCCTCCTTCTAAAACCTTAGTCAATCCATCCTTCGAATCAAACTTAAAGAAGAAGAAACCTGACGTGTTCATCATAAGTTTAGAAAACCCAAACTTTGCCCAGACATTCTTAGCATAATATTCAACCACAGGAAACGGCAACCTATCCCCTAAAAAATAACCATAGAGGACATTTTCAAACTTATCCTGAACTTGCTGAACAACCTCTTTCGGTATAACAATATCAGCATCGTCTCTAGATTCACTAACTTCCAGAAGTCTGAAATTTACCTCCCGTTTCTTACGATTGGCTTGCACTTTATCCGCATAGTGTCTTTTATGCATCCTTTTGTAACGAATTTTAATTCTAGCACTTAGGAAAGCGTTCAGAACCATTTAGTCAATTCTCTGTATAATATGCGTGTGTTAAAAGCTGAATTGCTACTGAAAATGCAGAATTGTGTACTTAAAATGAGTTTTAGGCACTTTCCGGCACTCAAACTATCACCTAGTGACACAGTCTTATGGTCCTCATTTCCCTACATTCCATACTGGTGTAGTGCTTTATCTCTGGCCCATACTGGCCTAAAAATAGTGTTGTCTATGTGCTGGCATTGTCAGCATGTGTCTGAGTTATCCGCTCACTGTGCTAACTGTGCTTTGTGCATCAGGTTTGTCACTAAGAGTCTGTATGAAATTAATGGAGTGACTGTATGTAAATGATGCATTTGTATGTATGTAACATAAATCAGTAAGCAGTTTAAAGCGTCAGATTTAATCAAGCACAGTCATCAAGCACATAATTAGGGTTAATTAATTTGTACAGTACCTGTAATTATGCGGGTTGTCATAATTCAGAACTTCTATTGTGTTAATGGTTGAATATTCTTTCGAAACCGCTGTTGGAACAATAGCGCTATCCTCATATACTTGATCCTCAACTTGCTTGATAAAGCGATACTTTAAATCATAAGAACCTACAGAAGGATATGATAACATTTTTAACTTGTATATTTCTTCAACTCTGATGTAAAAGAAGGATATAATTGTAGTAAAACTTGATAAAAAGCTTCTGCACTGTTTTTGAATTCTGAAGTGCAGAAAGACATCACCATCAGGTTTCTGGACACTTGCAGTCCATCAAAACACCTCTTCAGCTCTTGAACAGTAGCCCTATCCTCATATACTTGATCCTCAACTTGCTTGATAAAGCTATACTTTAAATCATAAGAACCTACAGAAGGGTATGATGAAATTTTTAACTCTTGAATGTGGAGCCAAATTCATATATGTTATTTAATTGTATATTTCTTCAAGTCTCATGTAAAAGAAGGATATAATAATCGTAGTAAAAAGTTAAAAGTTAAATATCAATAAACCGAAAGAACAAAAATAAAAATAAAAAAAAACAGGTTCTCATAATTACCATTAACTTCTTCATTTATCATAAAGAAGTACTCCACTTTCTGCACTTCAGACTTCAAAAACAGTGCAGAAGAACTTCCCACTGCTCACTCGAAAAAAAAGCTGAAATATATCAACACCTTAAAATAAATATTATCAACATATATCAACAGTTTAAAAGAATCCACAAACCTAAAATATCCCGTAACTGATTATATATGTGTTTAAACAACTTTGATTAGGCTGAAATATAAACAGAGAATTAGAACAGATCAGTTCAAATTTTAAGATTCAAAATCAGAGAAAAAAACATACCCTCAACGATGTTGCAACAGTGATGTTGGAAAATTTTCGTGAAGTACAAAAAGTTGTAATCGCAGATGAACCTCTGCTCACATTCAAAGCCGAGGTCAAAGGTGAGTGTGTGAAACGGAGCTTCAATGAAACAACGATGTTGGAACAATGATATTGGAACAATGATATTGGAACAAAGAACTGTAAATGATGATTAACCGGCTCAATCATGAGAGCTATGCATTTGAGTAAGAGAGATACGATCGCAAATATAAAGGAGAGAGATAAATTGAAATTTTAATGTGGAGCCAAATTCATATGTAGATATGAGCGAGAGAGATTTGAATGTGGAGCCAGATAATTACATCTTATTTATAGGATTAGAATAACAGATGTTGTTTGAATTTTGAATTTTGAATGTGGAGCCAGAATTTTGAATTTTGAATGTGAGCAGAGGTTTATTCAATTTTCAATAAACATCAACACTTTAAATTATGCTTTAAATTATGAATGAGGGCAGACCTTTGAATTTTCAATAAACATAAACATCAGTACAAATAGGCAGACCTTTGAAAAGGTGGATGTGGGCCACCTATGAATTTTAAAGTATTTTAATATTAGGCATTATGATGTAATAATAACATAAGAAAAACCTTGTTGGACATGCTCTCTAGCTGACACAACAGCTTTTCTTATGTCACTAGGATTTGTTCTTTTATAGAAAGTATAGATAGATATAGATACAGATTTTAAGAATTAAAAAAAAAATTCTCTATTGATCGATAAGTACATATTGAATTTTTATATGGGTTAGTTTGAAAATTTATTTACTATAGTTTAAAAGGTAGAAAGATAGAAATATTAGTGAAAAGATTTGACCAAGCTTTAATATTTTATATATTATTTTCTTAATGTCAAGTATGTCTAACAAGTAACGTTAAAATAAAAAATATTATTAATCTTGTTTGTTCAGACGTAAACATCTTCAACATAATCCTTTAAAAGGTAAAAAGATAAAAACATGACTGAAAACTTAAAGTATTGACCAAGTTTTAAGATTTTATATATTATTTTTTTAATTTATTTTTGTGTATGTCTAATAAGTAAAGTTAAAATAAAAGATGTAATTAATCTTGTTTGTTCACACGTAATCTTCTTCAACATAATCCTTTTAGCATAAAAGAATACATCTTTTTATAAATGATCTGAAAGGAAGATGAGTACTGAGCCCATTAACTTATGGGCTTTTTGTTAACTTGCACTTTTTTAAGTTTTTTTCTTTTAGTTTTGTTTTTTTTTTTAACAAACGCCTTAATACCATTTTAAACATATTTTTTTAACTTTTCTTTTACTTTGCTGTAGTGAGTGCACCAATTTTTTTTAGTTTAGTTTGTTTTTTCTAACGAACGTGTTAATACTCTTTTAGACAGATTTTTTAACTTTTATTTTTCTTTGACATAACGAGTGCACCAAAACCGACTATTGTTTTCTTTTTTGTTTAACTTTGTTATTTACTATTTGTTTTACCTTTCTTGTTATTTTAATGTTCAGGGTTGAGTTACGACGCAAATAACATAACACATTTAGATATCATTTTATTTAATTTTACGAATTTATTCGTCTGTTGTAATGGGGTACAATACGTTCCACCCAATCACTCCCCTACACAACACTAGTTTGTTTTAACTTTTAACATTAAAGTTAATAAAAAACCTCTAACACTAAACATAGTTTATTAAATTAATTAGGTTTTTACTCGTGAAATTGTAAAGTTATTTGAAATCATTTATTTATTATAGCAGAGATTAGAATTTAGGCATCATAAAATACAGCCTGTCAGCGAGTTTTGACTTTTGACAAAAGCTACCGGTTTCCTTGATGAAATAGAACTATATTTGTATATTAAAATTGAACGAGGAATATTAAACTAAATTTAATATATTATTATAATTTTCTAGCTTTTATTTTATTATTATTTTTATTTTATTATATAAGTTAATTATAAATATAATTTTTTTCTGTTATAGCTTTTAATATACAATATTTTATAAAATTTAAACTATGTTCTTCCAACATTTCTGTTATTATCTAGGTCTCGATAAAAAAAAAATCAAAATTGAGTTGTAAGTGGTAATTTACAAGTAATTGAAATACAAACGTACATGTTATTAAAGCCATCTCACATTTATTATTATTTTTATATATAAACCCATGTCGTTTACCCTTTGCGCATTATTCTGAAAATATAGTGTAATGTTTTATAAAATTCAGAATATAGCGTTACGGTGTGCTTATTTTTATCTATGTTTCGATAAATGTTTTGTTCAAAATTGGATGGATAAAATATTTTTTTTTGGTTTTTTACTTTGACAAACCAATATCGTTCGAACAACTTTAGTAGTAGTATAGAGTATATTTTATATAGTGTTATCTATAACGATTGTCGGTACCGTACAGGTACCTTGACGAGGTCAAAATACATGTCGATATCATTTTGGTCATATCATGACTTTAATTTTTTAGTTTTATCTTTTGGTTGATACACCGAGTGCCCACACCGTAACAAATTAAATCGTTACCAACCGAATACCCGTCACAACTGTTACCCACCGAATACCCGTCACAGAATATATATGTAAATGAGAAGAGGATAAATCAATTACACCATAACGACCGAGTCGTTCTATATTATTTATGTAATTATATTATTGTATAATCATATCTAAATGTTTTCTTGTTAAAAACTAAGTTTCTTTGGTTGCAAACAAGTATTGATTATCACAATAATATTCACAAGCTGAGAATTATCAGCAACGATTGTCTTCAATGAATATTAATGATTCAAAAGTTTTACAACTCGATTGGCTCTACAACCCCCCTTCCTGATCACACTAACAAATAAGTTCGTAAGCTCTATTTATACAAGTACGAAAGCTCTGGTGTGGCTGACGTCACCCTAATAGTGACATCTAACATTCCTAACAGAAAAGATTCCTCAGATGTTTGCAAGCATCTGAGTCAATTTTATCCTCTTATCTAGGCTATTTTAAACACTGTTAAAATAAAGTACTGTTACATTGAGAAAACACTATCTAACCTATCCTCTGTTGCAGTTGTCCAAGCATTTGTTTGGCCTAACAGATGTTTGGTCTTCTTCATCAGACCTTTGCTTTATCAGGGCTTTGGTCTTCAACAGATGCTTGTACTATTGAACAACGGTTCCAAGTCTTTAATAGATGCTAGCCATGTTCTTGAACAAATGTTTTGAATAGGTGTTCAAGATTCACTATCTTTGGGAGAGTCTGGTTCAATCTTTTACTTATTTCTTGATCATAGGATCATGCTTTGGCTTTTGGATATCGTCTGTTCTTTTGTTGGTCCAAGAATCGCCCCCTAGAACAGATGATTGCAAAACATATGTTTATTGATCAACTTTTATTCAACTTCTTCAACTTATCTTTGACTTGAGCTTTGAAGTTCTTCTCAAATCTTTTTAATACTGAATCATTGGCATCCCTTTCGAGTGAAAGATCCAGCCGGTCTTACAGATCTTCAATTTTAAAGCTCAGGATGTTGTTTATTGAAGTCTTTTGCCCTTCCCCATTTGCTCTGACCAGGGTCAATTCATGTTTGGCTTTGTCTGCTAACCACTTTTGTGTTAGGCCTTTGGATCAGGATCTGTTCTTATGAACGTGGTTGAATCGATCTCGTTTAATGTGCGAATTCCATAAACAAGTCAGAGAATCAATCAACAGAGTATTCAACGTTTAACACTGTCTGATCTTTCTATTAGAATGCTTTGAAAGTACACAAGAACAGGTAGAAGTCAGACTTGACAGAGTTTCCCAACAGAATGGCAAAAGTCTTTAATGTCATACCTTACCCGGGTATTTATAGGCAGACTCGGGAACTAAGTAAGTGTTGTCCGATCAGATGACAGTGCTGTCCGATCGGATGACCCATCCGATCGGGTGACATAAGTCAACCTTCAGTCAACACTTTTACATATAAGTGCCATTTCTTGAGCTGTCGATCTACTAACATACTTACATATACATAAATGTTCACAAAATACATAAACATACAAAATACGACTAAATGCTGACGGAAGCTACAGACGCATGTACTAACAGGCTCCCCCTCGGATGTAGCTGCAGTTCCTTCCAGCATAGTCTTCATTCCTTCCTATTACATCTTCATTCTCTGGCTCTCTGTCTCCTCTTCTCGGCTTTTTCTTCTAACATTTTCCATCTTAGATGCCTTCCCTCTTCAATCCACCATATCCTGTATACCGGATCACCATCACGCTTTCTGTCCCACTTGGGAATCTTGTTTTCTTCCTTTTCAATTGGCGTTTGATCCGTTGGCGGAGGTCTCATTAACTTGTACTTTCCAAGCTTTGCAGCCTTGTCAGCAATCCCCTTGAATTTCTGGCTACGCTTGTACTTTTTCAGGAACTCATCAATCTCTAGATCTCTCCATTTGGTCTTCCAGTACCTTCCAGAGTTGATGTCTTGAGCAAAGCATACGTCTACGATCTGTTGATATTGCATTGCTTGTTCTTTGTCTCGCCTTTCATAAACAATCTTATTGTAGAACAAACAATCAATGTCTTTCTTTGAGCAGTTTACTAGCCACATCGGGTCTAGCACACATATCCTTCTCGATTCCCCCTTTGACTTATCAAACAGAGATATTACCACTTCCGCTGTGCTAGGATTGTATAACCAACCTTGAAATTCTTCATGGAAATCTTGTTCCATAGCACGAAGTGGCATATTCTTCAAACATCGTGGAGGCTTGATATCCAAAGTTATATTCTTTTCTCCGTTCTCCAGTATAGTCACAATCTGCTTTGGACGATGCGGCTTCCAATCAGGATATCTAGCCTTAGCCTGCTGCTTCACATAGTTCCACAAATTTTGATCATGTACTTTCACTTCCAGACCATAATAGTACTGCTTTATATTCTTTGTCTGCACAAGTTCATCTACATCCCACCATGGGAGTGTCTTAATATCTGACAGAAATTCAAAATACTGAACACCCTGCTCACGTCGAATTGCATAAACCTGCAGATCTTCTAGATATCCCCACGATAAAATGTCACCCCATGAGATATCTTTATCATGCGTGAAGTACGGAAGTGCCCTAAGAGACTTCCTCTCCTTCGGCATCACTTTAAACCACTTCTTCCTTTCCTTAGCCAGATTTTCTCTTAGGATGGTTTTTGGAACACCTTCAGAAGTTATCTTTTCTACAATCTTTCTCCTGACCTCGTCTTCATTTCGATCTTTAAACATTTCGGCAAATGAAGGAAACGTTTCATCAACTCCATAATAATGGAAATTCGTTTCTTCATCGGACGAGTCAGATGCATCTTCAACAAGCACCTCATCATATTTATCAGCCTCAGCAACATATACAAACTCATATTCTTTCTCTGGAGATGCAGGGATTTCATCTTCAATGTCAAACTTGAACTTCCCATCATCTAATCCCAACTCCTCCAGCATTTCTGCCCTTGACCTCGGTACCTCTATCTCTCCCTCATAATGAGCATTTAAGTAAATTACAGTAGGCTGAGTGGGAAATACCTGGTCGACATTTTTATTTCCAGATGTAGAGGCTTCTTGATGATTATCATCCTCTTGTTCATTGATTTCATTGTTCAGAAAATATCCAATTCTTTGTTGAACATTTGGATTCACTATCAATAACCCAGTCGTACCCTGATCATCATTATCATCATCATTTCCCTCTGGAAAGTTGTCAATTTCAAACAAATCATCATCTAATGTTGCTTCTTCCTCTTCTTCTTCTTCTTCTTCTTCAACCTATTCTTCTTCTTTCCATTTCAATAACAATACTTCTTTCGCTTTCTTTTTCTTTTGCAGAACATGTACTCGACGAACAATGTCATTGAGATCAAAGAATAGGGAAGAAGACTCACCAACCAGCACGAATCCCTGAGGATCTGCTTCAGCTTCAACCATTTCAACATCAGCTTGGCTTGAAGAACCACCAGCTTCTTGAGTTTCTTCTATAACACTTTTGTTCTTTTGTGTTGCCTCTTCAGCCAGTCATCTTTCCCTTTCAACTCTGCGTTCTTCAGCTCTTTTGACTTCAATATTGTTGAAAGCAACATGAATATCAATGTTCAGATGACTTTCTATAACAGAGTATAACATGTAGAGCTGTTCATACTTCATCACTTTGTCAGCTTTCATCGCATCTCTAACTTCATCGCTTTCATTTCATTAGACGAAGCTTCACTAATTTCACTTAAAAGCTGGTTTAGGGTTTAATTTACTTCTTGCGGCTTCCTCATTTTCTCATTCATCTCATCATTTTCTGCTGTAAGAAGCTCAAATAATTGTGAATTATCATGAAGACCATCCTTCAAATTCTTTAACTTCTTTGCTTGATTTATCATAACGGACTTGATTTCTTCGTTGACTTTCTTCAGCTCTTCAACTTGCCTTTTTAACTCGTCACGTTCACTTTCAGCTTTGGCTTTTTCCTTTTCTAGATCACCAACTTTCTTTTGTAGCTCTTTAATTGCTGCGCTGTTGAACACATCAAAGTCATCATCAAGACCCATATCATCTCTGTAAACCCCAGATTCATGTGGAAGTTCTCCAAACAGATCAGGAAAAGATGTATTCTTTGGTTGTGAGGATTCAGGATCTTCAGGAATAGGTTGATCCTGTGGTGGAGGTGGTGGTGGAAGTGTAGCATCTCTAAACCCTGTGATTTCAACATAATCATCACCAACACCTGCTTGCTTTTGAACTTCAACCTCAGGAACATTTTGTGATTGAACCTCTGGAGCTTTTGGAGTTTCAACACTTTGAGCTTTTTCAGCTTCTTGATCTTTTGAAATTGTAACATGCTTCTCTTTCTTTCCTTCTTGATCCTTAGGTAGTGAAGCACCATCTTTTCTTGCACGAACTTTTCTTGGAAGAACCCCATACTGGACTTCCTTACGCTTTGCTCTTAGCTTCTTTGTCTTTTCAGGTGGCATATAGGTAGAATCTTCCTCATCAGATCTTTTCTATTTCTTTGTTGGCTTCTTTTTCAACTGAGCTTTGCCTCTTCCAAGTGTTGTAAGGTCAAGCTCCATTTCTTTCTCAGTGGACTCAAAATAAGCTTCGCTTAAATCATCATGAACCACACCTTCAGGTTCTTTGTCTTTGACATTTTCACGTCACGTTCACTTTCAGCTTTGGCTTTTTCCTTTTCTAGATCACCAACTTTCTTTTGTAGCTCTTTTATTGCTGCGCTGTTGAACACATCAAAGTCATCATCAAGACCCATATCATCTCTGTAAACCCCAGATTCATGTGGAAGTTCTCCAAACAGATCAGGAAAAGATGTATTCTTTGCTTGTGAGGATTCAGGATCTTCAGGAATAGGTTGATCCTGTGGTGGAGGTGGTGGTGGAGGTGTAGCATCTCTAAACCCTGTGATTTCAACATAATCATCACCAACACCTGCTTGCTTTTGAACTTCAACCTCAGCAACATTTTGTGATTGAACCTCTGGAGCTTTTGGAGTTTCAACACTTTGATCTTTTTCAGCTTCTTGATCTTTTGAAATTGTAACATGCTTCTCTTTCTTTCCTTCTTGATCCTTGGGTAGTGAAGCACCATCTTTTCTTGCACGAACTTTTCTTGGAAGAACCCCATACTGGACTTCCTTATGCTTTGCTCTTAGCTTCTTTGTCTTTTCAGGTGGCACATAGGTAGAATCTTCCTCATCAGATCCTTTCTGTTTCTTTGTTGGCTTCTTTTTCAACTGAGCTTTGCCTCTTCCAAGTGTTGTAAGGTCAAGCTCCGTTTCTGTCTCAGTGGACTCAAAATCAGCTTCGCTTAAATCATCATGAACCACACCTTCAGGTTCTTTGTCTTTGACATTTTCAGCTTGAACACTTGCACCTTGATCTTTCTGTGCAGCAACTTCCTCATTTCTTTTCAGATAGCTTTCAAGTGAATGTTTCAGAAGATCCGCTCCTTGTTGAACAATCTCAGATGGATCTAATACTGGCTCATCCACCAATCTTTGTTGTGGTTCCTTCGAAGGCCCTACAAAACAAGCATTGACAAAGTCATTAGAAACATATAAAAATTTAAAGTTCTAACAACCTTATGACTCCCCCTTTCACTATACCCTTTACTACAATCTTCAGTACTGGCTCCTTTGGAATAGAAACTGCAGGGGACGTCTTCGGCGTTCTCTTTCTCTTTCTCTTTCCATCTCTTACAAACCACCATCTGGTTTTCTTCTCAACCAACTGACTCATCTTTTCATCTTCATCATCAGAACTGCTATTCTCATGTCTCCACCTATCATTTTCTAGAGCAATATAAGCTGGATTGTTAATCCTGCAAATCATTCTCTTAGCTCTTTCTTCAGTTCCTTTGGTCAATCTGGCAATAGTTTCAGATGTCATGTTTCTCAGACCCAAAATATCACCATTATCCTTCGGAATATCCTTGAATTGATCATCAATCATCATCTGTATGAACCTTGGATACATGATGTATTTATTACTTCCAGCTCTTATATTTTCCAACATGTATTCAAAAATCACTTTTGAAACGTTGTATGGCCTATTCAATACCAAACATGTGATTATGTTCATGATGTAGTTAGATGTTTCATCGTATGCTCCCTTCATGTGAGATAGAGCGTGTACCACACAGTGAATCATGAACTTGTAAGCATGAGAGAACATTGTTTTTATCATTTTTCCATTGATGTGACCAGTGAATCCCATCCTGCACCACAATCCTTTAGATAGATGTTCTGGAATGATGGTAGGATCATCATCACTGTCTCCTAGTTCCAACACTCGTCTAAGATCTCCAACACCAAACTTTATTTCCAAATCCACATCTTCTCCATTTTCATCCTTCTTCCTTACAGCTAAGTGTATCATCTTATCTTCCTCTTCATATCTTGCTGAGTTCCAAAATCTTCTCACATGAGATTCATACACTATGGTCTTGTCAGTTAAAGCCTTGCCAATCCTGCTTTCTCTCAAAAACATGGCTATTTCCTCGACCACAATTTTGTCTGTATTAAGCGCATCTAGCAGACAATATACGTTATGACCTTTGTCCCAGTCTGAACATTTTCCCTGCAAAAATATTCATTGTTAATCATTTGCACAAGGTTCGAGACATAAAGGTGAATGATGAAAATTTTGAAAACTTCAAAATTTTTCTAACTCTGAAACACTCTCTATATGCTAGTACTACGGATCGGATGGCTGTCCGATCGGATTGCTGTCCGATCGGATTGCCATCAATGAGAAGTCAACATAGTCAACATGCATTAGTCGTCGGTTCGGGCCCCACGGTGGGCGCCAATGATGAAACAATGGTTAACCGGGCAGGGTTAACTCACTAATCTCTTCACAACTCTCTCACTACTAATACTATCTTACTTTGCTTCCCAAGCAAACTACTGATTCTCACGCCGGAGAGTGGTAACAAGGAGCACCCCCCACCCCATCCTCCTTGTTACGAGTCACGGTTTGTTTCCTTGTGCAGGAGATCAACCCACCGGTGATCCAGCCAGCGATCCTCGAGAGGAAGGGATTAACCCTTCTTGACGAGACCAGTGAGTTAACCCTGCCCGGTTAACCATTGTATTGTCGCCCGATCGAGTTGCCACTCGTTTCTTGTGACAAGCAAGAAGAATCTTTGACTACTCAACTCTGAGAGTGAATGTAATGAATCGGATGATC
Source organism: Helianthus annuus (assembly GCF_002127325.2). Taxonomy (NCBI): domain Eukaryota; kingdom Viridiplantae; phylum Streptophyta; class Magnoliopsida; order Asterales; family Asteraceae; genus Helianthus; species Helianthus annuus. Next base: position 92,990,039 of record NC_035442.2, read on the forward strand.
ACCCAATCAGATTGCTGTCCGATCGGGTTGCCACTTGACTTTTGGTAATCTTGAAACAGTTAAAGAGTTTTTTTGTTTAATGGTTGTCCGATCGGATGGCAAGGGCTGTCCGATCGGATTGCCACTTGACATGAGTGCTCAAATTTCAAGACATAGTGATGTTGATAGGATGGCTGGCTGATCGGATTGTCGTCCGATCGGATTGCCACCCTATTCATGGCATGTGATGAGAAATGACTAAGTGTATTGGAACGAACTGCCACCCGATCGGGTTGCCAAACGTTCCAAGACACTTAGTGAACATAAATGGCACACAAAACAATGCAATGATTTAGAATACTTTGAAACATAATGTGCCATGAATCGAAGTGTCACCCGATCGGAGTGCTGCCCGATCGGAGTGCTGCCCGATCGGGTTGCCGCACTATCTAAAACATATTTACAGACTAAGGCATACATTTCAAAGCATCAAACATATTAACAATTAAGGCACAAATTCCTAGGCATAAACACTTAGAAAATTATTCAATAGCATGCAATGAATCGGGTGGTCGCCCGATCGGGTTGCACCTCGTTCCAAGGACAGTTCAAGAACAATCATGAACACCAAAAAATTTTCTAAGTCTAATCATCAAATTGAACATAGATCTACTTAGAGAATTCAAGCGTGATCAAAACCCGATGTTCAGCATGTTCTAACTCGGCCTAAACAATGATTAATTTGACAAAAACTACTCCGACTGCTGACACGTTCTAATCTCAGATCTGCTAGATTTAAACATGTTATGACACAAATTGGACTGGTAAACTTGTAGATCTAACCCTCGTGAATAAAACCTAGTGCTCAAATTTCATCAAAATAACTTAACAAGCCCTAGATCTAACATTTAAGCTCCGAACAGTCGACGCCATGAAGAACAAATAACAAAAATATCAATTTTAATAGTTTAGATCTTGAAAAGCTTACCTTTGCCATTGATAAGGTTGTGCAAACCAACAATCCAATGTTCTTGTGCAAAGAGAAAGTGTAGAAATCAGATCAAATGAAAGAGTGTGTGAGAGAGAATAGGGCGGTCGGTCGAACGAGTGAAAAGTTTAACTGATACATTGACTCCCTATTTATAGTGTGACTTGAATCAGAGTGCTGTCCAATCGAGCTGCCGCCCGAGCCAAGTACACATCTCTTTGACTTTTGAGCTTTGACCTTTGACTTTTTGACTTTTTGTTGTTTTTATCAGTTTTAAGAATCTACTTAAGTATCTAGGTTCAAATTAATGACTCTAGGTACTTAATTTGCCGACCAAGTCAAACTTAATGACCTTGGTTGACTCGAAATAAACCAACTGATATTTTGTTCAATTTTCAAACATTTTTTTTGAAAATTACAAGTTTCAATTTAATGAACTTGCATTGACTTTCCATTTTTTCAGGTTTTATCATGATTAGCTCCCAACCCATCTGTCCAGCTCAGAAACTTCCTACATCTACTTCAAAACTGAGAGTCTGAAGATCAGCTTTCCACTATGGTTTGTCGATAAAACAAAGCAGATATGTAAAATCTTTTTGGGATTTTAAGAAAGTTTCTAGACTGGAAAGCTACGAAATCTTTTTGGGTTTTGAATGCTAAACTGAAATAAAATGAAATGCAGTAAACGTAAACTATTTACAAACATATTTTTGGTGAGCGTGTTAGGGGATCGTATCAGCTACCGACAAGCTACTAGTACCGTTAAACTTGATAACATACTAAGTATTAAACAATTCACAGTGATTGTCGATATACTGATCCAATTTAAATTTTCATACAAATTTCAATTTGTTCAGGATACGACTTAGATGTTTTAAAAGTTTAACTTATACGCGTGTCCCACCTCAGAATATACTCCCGTATCCAGACTTCCTATATTCAGTCTTACAGGTGAACATGCAATATTGATATCTGTAAACGGGTAATGCGAGGCCATGAGAGCTTAGGTTAGAACTTCCATTCAGACAGAGAGATGATGGCTTGAATTTCGGTGTGTCCCGTTTGGGGATCTTTTCTTCAACAGCACATGATTAGCATTTTGCAATGTTTCATAATTTTTTATGCTGAGGGTGAGCTTTAGAATTAAAGCAAGTGCAGAGTATTATACGAGGACTAGACTATTGCTTCCGCAAAATCAGAAGTCCTGGTATAATACCCCAGATATCATTACGCACATAGACCTAGTATGTCAGAAACAGATAAATCTTTCAAATAGGATTTTAGGGGTTACCTATATATCCGGGAGGTGTTCCCCACGTAATGTGACACCTGTGTCACCGCGACCATCAAACAAATACCAAGCCGATGAAATATTGTATTTCATACTTGGGATCTTGTATAAATATGTGTATCTTTTGCACATATCAATTCTTGTTCAATTTCAAACTTTATATCGCTTTCTGGAGAATTATACGCAAACTGGTGCGTAAACGTACTAAGTTTAAATGCGACAAATACTCCGGAACATCAAAATATACTTAACATACCTTAAATAACCTTTACATAACTTAGAAATAAGTTTTGAAGGCTTTGGTATGGCAAAAACAAGTTAATTCGCTTACAGGGACTAAACCTGACAAACTGCGAAAGTATGACGATTCGTACTAAAACAGACATTTCGGAACATGTCCATAAGTTAACATACCATAAATATCCTTTACAAAGCTTAGAAATAGGCTTTGAGGTGTTCGGTGTGCTAAAATAAACTATTGGATCATTCAGGGACTAAAAGTGTCAAAAAGTGCTTAAGTTTGCACTTTCGCGCATAACTTACGTTCTGATTACATCCGGACATCCAAAAATTTATGTAAGAATCCTTATATTATGCCTTAGTGTTTGGCATGAGAAAAATCCATTCGTCGCGCAATTTGGATCATTTTTCGCGCTTATGCGCATTCCGTCGTAATTAAGCGAACATCGCAACCGAACGGCCAAACGAACCGACATCCGGGATATTTCTAAGCATATTTCATGTTCCCTATGTCTTAACATTATTGTGGAGCTTGAAATTGGGTTTGGCAGGTGTTAGAAGTGCCGTTACGCAATGAAACATGTGCAGGGACCATTTCTGCAAATTCTGCAGAAATAAGGGCTAGGCGTGACGCGACGGGTCTAGGCGTCACGCGAGGCCCCTTCTGGACCAGATTCAATGTTTAAACAGCTTGTAATAGCCCTTCAACTCTCCAAAGGCCAATGCCACTTGTCAAAACCCTATGGTGGGGGCAAAATAAGCCACCACAACTTTGCGACAAGTGTACGGATTAGATCGTGGCGCGATATTCAAGAAACGATCCTAACGGTCTTTCTTTTCCTATAAATACCCCTCCCCCCCCCATTTTGGTTAAAACCCACAAAAATATGATCTAAAGCTCTAAGTTGAGGCCTTTGCTTCATAACTGAGCTCCTGGATCGAGATTAGCTTTCGGGGACCCTTCGTAAGTGTTCTTTCGTTCTTTTATCGCTTTATAGTCCTAAAAGTCAAACTATGTTTGACGTTCTGCTTTGCCTAGCCTATGGTCAACATGAAGTTCGTTTGAACTTCATAACGTGAGTGTGATCACGATGGTTATAGTCCCTAGTGACTACACCTACTGATCACCACGTTATCTAGGCTCAGTGACGAGTCGTAGTTTCGGTCAAAATGTGCATTCTTGCGTATTTTGTAACCAAACTACTCATAGGTATCAAAACCATTTGTTTTGATACCAAACCTGTTTTCTAAACTTAGTTAAGCATTTTCTAACATGCTTAGCTCGTCACTTTTAGTTTAGTGCTTATATAGGGTCGTAAGGTAAGCGATCTAAACAATCGCCTATACTTTCGAACCCGACCCATTTGGTCGATTTTAGGATCCGACCAAACACATTAGGTGACCATAGTATATAGGGAATAACCTTTCGAGGTTATACCTTATGGTCACTTCGTTTAAGTAGTTGTGTGATAGGTAATTTATATGCCTTAGGTAAATTACCAAAATACCCTTTTTACGCCAAAATTCATTTTAAGCATATGTAACATAACTTTTGGTATCTAAACTGATTTGGCAATAATATTAGACATGTTAAGGCATATTTTACTTATCATAGGGCTAGTTAGGCGTTCCGAACGCGTTTTACGCGAACGATGCGTTAAAGTAGCATAAGCTACCTAAACGGGTCGTAATGGGTCGTAAGCACTTAGGTTAGGTTTCATTTTAGAATGTAGACTTTGTTAAACCATATTACACGAGTCTCTATACTCGTTTGGTTTACGAACCCTCATTCTATCCAATCTTCCGATTTAGGTCCGGTATATTAATATAGCTACCTACTAGGTGCCGTTTGATATTTCGTGATCTCTAGCATTGTGTGATTATTACACAAGGACTTCTAAGCAATCTCAGGTGAGTACATATACCCTCTTTTACTGTTTTCCAAACTGTTTTGGGGTGGAACACATGTGCCTACTTGTTACTTTTATGCTTTCAATGTTTTCATATCATATGCTTATTATGTTTGTTAGTACATATATAGTACATGATTTCATTGTGTTTATGCTATGTATGTCCATTGTGTGCATACTTAGTATAATCGATTTACAATACATTTCATGCTATGTACGCCCATTGTGTGCATACTTAGTACATCACTCTACAATACATTTTATGCTATGTATGCCCATTGTGTGCATAATTAGTACATCACTTTACAATACATTTCATGCTATGTACGCCCATTGTGTGCATACTTAGTACATTGTTTTACATTGCATTTCTGTTGCATATGCTCATCCAGCATATGAACACATTATACTGCATTTTGAACCGTTGTAACCATTTGACTATGTGAACCGTCTTAACCCTTTGATTATATGAACCGTTTGAAACCATTGAACCGTGTGAACCAGTTGTATCTGTTGACATGATTTACATTTGACAATAGACATTTGACTATACATAAACATTTCTACAATTGTTAAACATTTCATCTTGATGGTTTGGTTTGAGTAAGTGATCTAAGTAACGAGGCGTGTGTAATATGATACAAGCATGGTGGATACGCCGCTGGTACTTCCTATATATAAGTGTTTGTGTGGTATTACATATCGTAGCGTTATTAGAATCATTTCAATTTGAGACATATAACATTTTATACAAATAACACACTTTTCACAAGACCTTGATTTACAAATAACTTATCTTATACAAACTCATTTTACATGGTTATTCAGTTAACCATACATTATTCTCTTATTTATACATATTATCTGATCTTACCGTTCTTCAAATGATTTACAAGACAAAGCAAATTACAAGGTTCATGACTAAACATTTTCTCAAACATAAGTCATGAATTCTGTTTTCACAAAACCTATGTATCTCACAGGCATTTTTATGTTGACGTACCTATTTTCACATGTGTTTTCAGGAGATGATGCATAGGACTTATCAAGACATACTTAGGCGGACCTGTGCCTTAGTGACTTAAAACGAGACAAGAACTAGTTAATTTATGTTATGTACTCTTTGGTTCTTGTTTAAACAATGTATACTTTCATATTTGATTAATAAAACGAAACTTCATTTGCCATGGATTTGAAACAATAAATTCTGTTACAACACTCCCCGATGTTTCCGCCACGATTTGTATGTTCTTCGTGGTCGGGGTGTGACACGTAATAAGCAAGAAATGATTTAGGTTTATATCCCGAACAAACTTACTAAATTTATAAAACCAATCGGCATATCATCAGTGAGACTGTTTAACACATTAATCATTACAAGTCTTTAGCGTACCGTAACTGTCTAGCTGATGTACTATCATTTCCCCTTTTTACACAAACTCTTTTTGGTTTTCTATTGTTTTTGGATTTTGAAATTTTTCATGTTTTTGGGTTTTTGAATTTTTTATTGTTTTTGTATTTTCTGAAAATATAACCTATCTCCCCCTAAATACCAAAACATCTAAAAATTCGACAAACCAATGCAGATTGCTTTTCAACATCATCTACAGTGGTACCTTTATCTACGCCAAGAATCCCTTCCGACACCGATAATAGCTTCATACCGTTTAGTTTTAAAAGATATTGAAAACGAGTTTTATCAAACGCTTTGGTATGTAAATGTTGGTGCACAATGTCTATAGCCTACGTTTTAAGTCTAGGTCATAATGTATAGGGGTCTAAAGTGTCAAATATGTAAAGTTTAGGGTGTTTATTATAATTCCGCTTGAAGAGGTATTATGTAATTCCGTACGGAATTACATAATGTAATTCCGTTTGGAAATGTCAATGTGTGTTTCAAGCGGAATTAGCTGGTCTATAAATAGGCATGTGGTCTTCTCATTTGGCACGGAATTAGCTACAGTGTCACGAAGTGCTGCCGAATTCCTGCCGTGTAATCAAGTTTAATTTGAATGAGAAGATAGTTTTAAAGTGAAATAACTCTGTTTCTACTCAATTCTTACTGATTCTAAGCTGTTTGTTTGTTTCCGTCACTCAAACAGTTGTGTATTGCCTCTGATTGACTCATTTGGTCGTGAAAACGATCCTACAATTGGTATCAGAGCCAGTTATGAGTTAATACACTTGAATCAGTGCCTTTTTCTACACTTTCTTGGACTTTTGGACAATTTAATGGACAAAATGGACTAATTTTCTGATATTGTGTGTAAAACACTGTTTTAACAAACCCTTGAAGGAATCAGATCAAAATTCAAAGTAAAAGTGACAAAAAATGGGCCAAACAGTAATTCCTCTTGAACGAACAAGTTAATTTCGTTTGAAATTCTGAGGTATTTCCACACGGAATCACTAATTCCGTTTGAAAAGTTGAAGTAATTTCAAGAGAAATTACTAATTCCGTTCAAACTGTAATCCCGTTTGGCTAATTTGGCTCCAAAACTCTAATTCCGTTTGAAATCTCACTTAATTTCACTTGAAGGCGTAATTCCATTCAAAAAAACCTAATATCGTTTGAAAGGTAATCCCGCTTGAAGCTAATTTCATGTGAGTATGGTCTGATTCCGTTTGAAAGTCCATAGTGTTCGTAATTCCGTTTGAAAGTCCTGTTTGTGTAATTTCGCTTGAAAAGTCTGTTTTCAAAACTAGAAAAAATTTTCGATAATCTGATTTCGTAAAATGGACAATCAAGAATTTTATAACTTCTTTGCCGGTGGGGGAATGATAACAGCACAAAACCCAGCTAGTATTGTGCAAAACGTGAATATGGATAATGAACTTGGGACGATGCAGAAACCTCCTAAGTTGATGAATATATACGAGTATTCGGGTTGGTCTGGAAGGTTTAAGACATGGGTTCAAGCAAATCACTTTGAATGCTGGATGAAGATCGAATCGAAATATATTCCTCCTAAAGATGGTTTGGGTCTTGAGAAGTCGATTGGCAGTTTGACACAAACTGAACAAGAAGATTTTAAAGCAGAAAAGAAGATGATGAGTATTCTTCAACAGACGATTAAAGAGGATATCTTGACATTGTTGCAACATGAGGATAATTCACAATCCATTTGGCATTCTCTGAAAGTAAAGTTTCTCGGGAGTGTGTCCATGATCAAAAGCAAAAAGGCTTTGATAAAGAAAGAGTTTGACATCTTCACTGGTATAAAAGGTGAAACTACAAAACAATTGATTGAAAGATACTGCCATCTAGTTGTGGAGATGAAGAGATTGGAGATAAACAAGACTAATGAGGAGTAGGTCGATAAATTGGCAGATGCATTGCCATACGATGAATGGGGTACTTATTTGCTGGTGTTGAAGAACAGTTCAGAGTATGTTGGTATCAACCTCAGTTCGTTCATTGAAAAGATCGAAGCACATGAGCTTGAATTGGTGAAGATCAGAAAGATGAATTCTGCAAATGTTCAACAGGATGTTTCACTATATTACAAAGGCAGTTCTCCGGCAACAACGAATCTAAGTCCGAAGATTCAAACAGCGTTCAGTGCAGATTCAACATCCGGTGCTTCGTCTAGTACATCAAGCAACAACAAGCCTTCACCGTTTGCAAGTTATGAGCCAAATCCCAAGACTTCGGAACAAATGTCTCCACAAAGCTCATCAAACTCGAACAATCAGGGTTATGTTTCTGGGATACAGTGTAACATTGCTGTAAACATAAAAAATGGACAAGAGTTTACAGAAGCAGTTGCAAAGCAACACATCGCACTGTTAGCTTCCGTTCTTGAGTCATATGAGAGTTTGGTAGCTGGGAGGATTGGTAATCCAGACATGACAAAGGAGGATTACGATCAAATCGATCCAGAGGAACTAGAGCTGATTGACATTAAATGGGGAATGGCTAGTTTGGTAAGAAGAGCCCAAAGGTTTATGGAAATTACGGGTCGGAACAGTTTGTCAGGACCAGATCAAAAGCTTGGTTTTGATAAGTCCAAAGTGACGTGTTTTAAGTGTAAAGAGAAGGGGCATTTTAAGCGGGAGTGTCCGAATAGAGAGGTCAACAACCACCAAAATCCATTTACCAACTATTACTACAGACAGGCGATTTATCATAAGACAAATCAACAACCTGTCGTTCAAAGACCTCAGATCGAAAACAAGTCGGAAAAAGATCTTATTGTCAACCAAGACGAAGAAAAGGTTGCTGAAGGTTTCAGTTGGGATAAGTATATTCCTGGCAGTGATGGTAGAGCAATGATGGCTGAGATTGTGGAGGTACCGGAGAGTGTTGTTGAAACATAGGCTGTTAGTGAAGATGTGTCTGAAGAAAGTTTGGTTGATCTCGAAGAAGTTGCTGCAGAAGTCTACTATTATCAATCCGAACAGGAGGTTTTAGCTAGTTCTTTAAAATCAATTATGCCTCCTAATGTGTTTGATTCTTTTGCAGGTTTCTTTAGTGAGCCAACAACAGGTTTTTGCCCACAGTATGATGTTGTGAAAGCTCCGGTTGAAGAGATTATTGATGTCTCCAAAGAAATGACTGAAGAGACGCTGAAAGAAATTGCTGACAAAGCCTTAATGGGAAAACTGAAAGAGGTAGACACAGAATCTATAGAACCAGAGTCTGTTGATACTGTGTCAGTTGAAAATGTGTCGGTCAAAACAGAGTCAGGTCAAAAGGAGTCTGACGGGAAATCTGAAAGTGAGGAGGTCAAAACTGAAGGAGTATCTGAGTCAGAGTCTGATGGTGTCGGTAAACAGGATGTTAATATTGATCAAGAGGAAAAGATTGTTGAAAAGATTGATTCAATTTCTGAAACTTCATGCAAAAACTGTTCAAAACCATGCATGGAATGTCTTGAAAAAGACAAAAAGTTTCAGGAATTGAAACAATACACTTATGAGATTAAATTTGATCTAAATGAAGTAAAAGAAGCTTATGACACGTTGGCTAGATCTATCAAAATGATTCAAAACGAGAGTCTTGAAAATGATAAAGCCACAAGATTGTTAAAATCGACAATTTTTGATAAACAAAAGGAAATCAACTTTCATTTGGATACGATTGCTTCATTGAAAAAGGAGTTAGAGTTAACAAAAATTGAGAATGAAAGAATTGATAAAAAATTGATGAGTTATATTGCATCTTCATATGTGATTGAGCAGATTGTCCCGCAACAACCAGATGCAACACCTGTCTTTAACAGTGTTCCACCCCCAATGTGGAATCATTACACTCAGAAATATCCAGATGGGATGGAAGCTGCTTTGAACATCAAACTGAGGACAATTGAGAATGAGTTGCCTGAGAGTATTGATGTTACATTCTCTCCGCCCGACACTAACAATGAGTCACAAGTGATCAAAACCGTTATTGACCAAGTGTTAGACAAAGAGAGTGATAACTCGGAGCCTGAGATTGTGAAAACTCATTTTGAAAACTCAATTTCTGATTCTGAAGAAGATGGTAACTTCTTAGACAGATTTATACCAAAATCAGACAAAGTCGCGAATGATGATTCGATCATTGTGGTTTACACAATGGTTGGAACTGACAAACTTTACTCTGATTTTGAGTATCCGCTCCAAAATGCCAGAATTGAGAATGTTGAAAAGGTGTTTAAATTAGTCGAGATTAACATTTCAGAAGTCAACAACAACACATTCTTTTCAAAACCTAAAAAGTCTTTTGTAACTCAACAACCTAACAACTCTGGAAAGAAAGGGTCGGTGGGTAATCATGGTCAAAACAAAAGACAGGGTAACAATTTGAAAAAGAAAGGTGTTGGTTTTGAAAAGAAGATGGCAAAAATAAGGTTAAACCAAAGGAAAGGTTAGGAGAGGTGTTTGTTGCTGGTAAGAGTACTGTTGAGGAAAAAGAGTACATTTTTAGTCAAAAAGCCATTGATGATTTCAATGCAGCGAAGAAGTTGAGAGAAGAGACATACAAATCAACTTTTGTTGAGTATGACAAAAGGATTTGTTATCGCTGCAGTGATATTGGTCACATGGCCAAGCAATGCATGAAAAAGCTTGAAAAACCTGTTTTGCAAAAACCAAAACCTAAAACTTCAACTGATAACAATGGTAAAAAACCAATGATTTCACCGGTTCGTATTTTGAAGAGAGGTGAATCTCTGAAGTCCGAAGAAAAGCCAAAATCAACTTTTGAGGTTGGCGAATCTTCGAAAGTCCAAAAGACTTCAAAGATTTATCCAAAAATGAAAGTTTTTGAGAATCAATCTTGGGTGGTGAAACCAAAATCATCAGTTGAAGAGAAAAAATGGAAAGTGTTTTGAAAACTGAACCAAAAGTTTTTAAAGATGATGTTGATAAACTTGAATTTAAACTTGATAAGCTACTTGAAGAGTTTCCACCGATTAAGAAGGAAGATTTAAAATCAAAAGTCAAACCTGTGGTCCCAAATGTCATTTTTAGTATTCCGAAAGTTGAAGTGGATTGTGATCTTGTGTTTGGAAGTGTTCCGAATGTAAAGAAATCATGGGCGTAATTGTTTGAATAAATTGCTTTAATGGTTGTAGGGGCTGCCGAGGTCAATAATCTCGAAATGGATAATGGACAGCGGAGCTTCAAGGCACATGGCCGGAATGCTAGCATTGCTCTATGATAGTGCAAGAAAGGAAAGCAGACAAAGAAGTCACACCCGCAGAAGTTGTTGAATTCAATCAGAGTACCGCTCGAGAGACTCCACATGGATCTCTTTGGGTCGGTTAATGTGAAAAGTATCAGTGGAGACTTATACTGTCTTGTAGTTACTGATGACTTCACAAGGTTTTCATGGGTGGTGTGCATGGAAAGAAAAGATCAAACGTTCGAGTCACTGATGATCTTATTAAAAAAGATGGAAACGTTGTATAAGCTGCCGATCAGAAGAATAAGAAGCGATAATGGAACGGAGTTCAAGAATAATCGCATGCTCGAGTTCTGTAATGAAAAAGGGATTCTTCATGAATTCAGTGCACCATACACTCCACAGCAGAACGGTGTAGCTGAAAGAAAGAATCGCACCTTGATTGAAACAGCTCGAACAATGCTTGCCGATTCCAAGTTGCCAATATTTTTCTGGAGTGAAGCAGTGGCGGCAGCGTGTTACACACTGAACCGATTCCTCACAGTGAAGAAATTCAAGAAAACATGTTTTGAACTTTTACACCGTTATAAGCCGAATTTGAAGTTTTTAGAAGCGTTTGGATCTCCATGTACCTTTATAGATCCTGATGGCAAGTTTGGTGCTACATCTAATAAGGGTTTCTTTGTAGGTTACGTGAGCCCGCTGAAGAGGGTGTTCGTTCCATGCCTAGGGAAGGTAATTCAGGTTCAGCATGTAGATTGTCAGAAGCATACAGCTCCACCACAACTTCCCGGACAAAGATTCCTGTTTGATTATGACAAACTTTGGGAGTCTTTCCAACTTCCGACTGAGCCAAGTATCGAGGAACTCATACTGTTATACCAACAGCAACAATCTAGTTCACAAGATCAGGTGCCAAGACCGTTGGTAGTTTCTCAACCCGATGTGGGTACTAATGATCATGAGGCCGATCCAAGTGGAATGAAACACGAAGACCCAGAAGAACCAGAAGAACCAGCTCCAACATTTGATAATTCTGACGACTCAGATTCAGAATCCGGTCCGACTTTTGACGAGGAACCAAATGTTGCAACGACAGAAGCTGAGGATTACACCGGTGATCTAGACATCACGAACTTGCAATCGGAAGTTAATGTGCCTGACACTGCAATGCCAAGAACATTGTCTTATCATCCTTCAGAGCAGATAATCGGTGATCTACAGAGTGGAGTAAAGACGAGGGATCAGATCAACAGAGCACTTACATGTTTTTATTCATCTGTTGCTCCTTTACAGGAAGAATTCTCACTTAAATGTTTTATCTCGCAGATTGAACCCAGAACGTATAAAGAAGCTTTGACTGAAGACAGCTGGGTGAACGATATGCAGGAAGAGTTGCAGCAGTTTGAGAAGTTGGGTGTTTGGAGATTAGTAGATCTTCCTGAAAATCAAAAACTGATAAAGACAAAGTGGGTATTCAAGTGCAAAAGAGATGATAGAGGAGTCGTTGTTCGAAACAAAGCACGATTGGTAGTATATGGATTCAGTCAGCAAGAAGGCATTGACCATGATGAGGTTTATGCGCCTGTTGCTAGACTTAAGGCTATTAGGATCTTCCTGGCATTCGCGTCCTAGAAAGGATTCAAAGTCTACCAACTTGATGTGAAATCTGCATTCCTGTGTGGAAAAATCAAAGAAGAAGTGTATGTGGGACAACCGTCAGGTTTCACTGATCCACTACACAAGACCTGGATAAAGCGCTTTACGGACTTCATAAGGCCCCGAGAGCCTGGTATGAGACGCTTTCCCAACATCTGCTGGGCAATGGGTTCACCAGAGGGACAGTTGATAGCACTCTGTTTACAAAGGAAGTTGCAGGCCATCTCTTAATCGTGCAGATCTACGTCGATGATATCATTTTTGGTTTGACGAATGACGACTTGTGTAAAGAATTTGAGAAAGTTATGAAGAAGAAGTTCGAGATGAGTTCGATGGGGGAGATGAAGTTCTTCCTAGGGCTGCAGGTGGAACAAATGCCCTAAGGAATCTTCATTTATCAAACCAAATACGTGAATGATGTTCTAGAGAAGTTTAGCATGGCTCAATCTAGTCCAGCATCAACCCCCCTAGCTCAGAATCACGGTATTTGCCCAGATGAAAGTAGAGAAAAGGTGGAAGAGATGTTGTATCCGTCGATAATTGGATCCTTGATGTATCTTACTGCTTCCCATCCAGACATCATGTATCCGACGTGTTTATGCGCCCGTTATCAGTCAAGCCCACGCCAGTCTCACTTGACGATCGTGAAACGCATCTTACGGTATTTGAAAGGCTGCCCAAGCATCGGCTTGTGGTATCCTAAGTCTGGCGATTTCTCACTCACAGGTTTTGCTGATTCGGACTTTGGTAGCTGCAAGCAAAACGCTAAGTCCACCACTGCAGGCTGTCAGTTCTTTGGAACTCGATTAGTCACTTGGCAGTGCAAGAAACAAACCTCTGTAGCGCTCTCTACTTGCGAGGCTGAATAAGTTTCGGCCTCGAGCTGTTGCTCTCAGATCCTTTGGATCAAATAGCAGATGCGAGACTTTGGTTTGCAGTTCTTGGACACGCCTATTTTTGTGGACAACGAGGCAGCGATAAATATAACGAAAAACCCGGTTCACCATTTTAAAACAAAGCATATAGAAATCCGACATCATTTCATCCGTGATTGTCACGAGAAGAAATTGATTCGGATAGAACATATACACACCGATGAACAGAGGGCTGATTTTTACACCAAACCGTTTGACAAAAAGAGATTTAACTATCTTTTGAAATTAAATGGGATGAAAAATTTGCTTTATGGGAGGGTTGTTGAATGTGAAGCCGAGGAGGGTGGCAATCTGATGTGATCTGCGTCATGTTGTCAAAGTTTTTTTTTGTACGGTTTATTTTCTGCTTTCGATAAAAACAAAAACACAAAAATATGTTTTTATTTTTAGGGGGAGAAAGTTTGCAGAAAAATACAAAAACATGATAAAATTTCAAAATCCAAAAACATTAGAAAATCTGAAAAATACAAAAACATTGAAAAAAAATGAAAAAGAGTAGGTGTAAAAAGGGGAAATGATAGTACATCAGCTAGACAGATACAGTACGCTAAAGAATTGTATTGTAAAAATGTGTTAAACAGTCTTGCAAATGATGTGTCGATAGGTTTTTACACATTTAGTAGATCTGTTTGGGATATAAACAAAAAATAATAACTTACTTTTATGTGGGGAACATCTCCAGGATATATAGGTAACCCCTGAAATCTCGATTGAAAGGTCCTATTTCTGACATACTAGGTCTTTGTATGTGATGATATCTGGGGTATTATACCAGGATTTCTGATTTTGCGGAAGCAATAGCCTAGTCCTCGTATAATACTCTGCACATGCTTTATTCGTAAAGCCTCCCCTCAGCATAAAAAATGATGAAACATTGTAAAATGCTAATCATGTGCTGTTGTAAAAAAGATTCCCAACAGGGAACCCAGCAAAAGTCGAGTCGTCATCTCTTTGCTGAACGGAAGTTCTGACCTGAGCTCTCACGGTCTCGCATTCACCTCTTTACAGATATCATTAGTGTACATTCACCTGTAAGACTGAATATAGTGATCTGGATGCGGGAGTATATTCTGAGGTGGTACATGCGTAAAAGTCAAGACCTTAAAACACTAAATCCGTATCCCGAATAGATTGAACTTTGTGTGAAAATTTAAGAGGATTAGTATATCGACAATCAAAGCAAATTGTTTAATGCTGATAATGAAATCTAAGCTTAACAGTACTCGTATCTTGTCGGTAGCTGATATGATCCCCTAACACACTCACAAAAATATTGTGTGTACAGTTTTCTGCTTATCATATTCAAAAATCCAAAAAGATTTGCATTTCATCTTATTTTCGACAACAAACGTTGGAGATCAGATGATCAAAGTCTATTGTGCTGAACATGTCTGGATCATGAGGGTTGGGTAAGAAGAAGTGTGAAAAAATGATGGGTAATTGCTTAAAAGTTCAAAAGTTCATTAATTTGAACTTAAAATTGTTTTGGAAAATCAGCATCTTCATAATCTGGTCAGCCAAGGTCATTAACTTGGACTTGGCAGGCTAAACAGTTGACCAGGGTCATTAACTTGGACTTGGTTAACTGGGTGTGTCGGTAAATTTTCAAAAAGTTAAAAAATTTAAAAAATTGAAATTGAAAATTAATTTCGTTTGAAATCTTAATTCCGTTTGAATTGGAATTCAGTTTGAAAGGTAATCCCGTTTGAAACATGTAATTCCGCTTGAACCGGGGTTTCAGTTTGAAGTAATTCCGCTTGAAATCACATCAATGCTCATTCCACGCGGAATTACCCCATCTATAAATAGGGGTGTAATTCCGTTTGAGCTCATTTTTCACCTGATTTCGTTTCAAAGTTCTTTCAAAGGCGATTTCAAACGGAATTCCAAACCCTCGTTTTACAGCCGTTATTCTGCCCGATTTCTGTCTGATTCTTGATTATAGTTGGTTTACACAACTATTATCATGGGAAAGGTGAGAGTATTTGTTGTCTTTGACCCAGATCTGATGTTATTCCATTTGAACGATGATGAACATGAAAGAACACATAGTTTTAGGGTTTGTTTGTGAATAAAATCAACTGAATAACATACCCTTGTACTCGGATTGTGATATAGTTTGTGATTAGGGTTTCAATTTGATTTGTAATACATGTTTGGAGTGTTTGTCGGCGATTCGGGTTGTTTAATCTTAGATCTAGGGCATTTCAGTGGTCAAAAATAAATAAAAAACACATCCTCATGCTCGGAATTCATCATAGATCAAAACCTGTTAATCAATTTCATCATCAGTTTGCTATTTCATATCAACATGTAATTTCGTTTCAAACAAGATTAATTTCGTTTCAAAATGGTAATTCCGCTTGAAATGGATATTCCATTTCAATTGTGATTCCGTTTGAGATGTAAATCAGTTTGAAATGTAATTCCGTTTTAAAGTATAATCTCGTTTCAACTATGATTCCGTTTGAAATGTAAATCAGTTGAAAATGTGATTCCGTTTTAAAGTGTAATTTCGTTTGAAACTGTAATCACGCATGAATTGTAATTTCGCTTGTATAGTGATTCCGTTTGAAAACTGTTTTTGATTGAAAATTATTCTAAGTGTTGATTTGTTTGTATGGTGGTGTTTTCAGGCTTCGAATGTGTTGTTTGATCCACTACACAACACTTGTTGTGTGTATGATAAGGAGATACCAAAAATGGCCGGTTTCACAGATATTTTGGAGTTCATGGAGAGATTGCCGATCCAGAAAGCATTGACAAACCAACACATGGTTTTCAGATCTCACATTAGACATTTTTGGAATAATGCAACATATAATGAGGCAAACAAGACAATAAATTCTGTTGTGAGCTTAAATGGCGAAGATAAACTGATCATTATCACTGAACAGCTTGTACGTGAAGTGATCAACTTTCCAGATGATGAAAATTCTCCTACGAAGTTTCCGGAGAGAATGGTAAAGGGATGTTTGTTGAGAATGGGCTACAATGGTGATCTGAACAAGGCGAACTATTTGAAAGCTTGTTTTCCAAGGGTGTACAAGTTTCTTATTCATTCCGTGGTAAATGCTCTCAGTCACAGGAAGGGAGGTTATGATGCTATGCGCGATTATCAAATGAATATGGTGGTAGCTCTTGTATTGAACAAAAAGTACAACTTTTCACACATTGTGTTTCATTACATGGTTGAAAATATCACGTCGAAAAGCAAGACTTGGGTTTATCCCAGATTTATGCAGATGATTTTAGACCATGCATATCCTGACTTGGAAAGAGACGAACAGAATGATTTGTTGGTGCAGTATCATATGGATAACGAGTCTTTGAAGCAGTTGAGTAGATATCATCCAAAACATCTTGAACCAAAAACAAAAGTTGAATTTTTTGGTTTCATTAAAGACAAAAACTATCAAGATCCAGATCCAGTTAATCATCAGAACTGGAGGAATGAGAAAGAGATGAAAGAAGCTGGTTATGCTGATGAATTGAAAATCCTTGAAAAGTTCAAAGATTCAAGGAATGAATGGTTTGTGAAAGAGGAAAAGTAGAAAATCAACTCCAAAAGTTCAAGCTGAGGAGGGTTCTTCATCACAACCAAAGAAACGTCAAATGAAGAGTGTGGAGACTATGTTGGTTGATGAACCAGATGAAGAAGAACCTGAGACGAATATTGAAGGAAATCAGGAATCTGATATTGATGACGTGTTGAAAAACATTGATTATCAATTGGAAGCAGATAAAGTAGCTGATGAAGGAGTTGGTGATGATGAAGATAAGAGTTCTTCTAGTTCTGAATCTGAAGTTGATGAAACAGAGCGTATGAAGAGAATTCAAGCTGAAATTGAAAAAGAAAAGCAGCTAAAAAGAAAGAGGAGACAGGAGAAGGATGATGATTTGTATATTCCATCTCCTGATCATGTTCCAGATTCTCAAACACCTCCATCTGGTGGTAGAAAGAAAACACGTGCCAGAAAGAGTGTAGTTTCTCCAAGAGCTGCAAGGAAGAAATTGATTTGGAGGTTGCCTAAACGTACACCAAAAGCAAAACAAAGTCAACCACCATCACCACCACCTGAACCATCACCACATCAATCACCTCCAAAACAACCTACACCACCAAGACAACCAACACCACATCAATCACCATTTCATCTATCACCACTACATCAATCACCACCACATTTATCACCACCTCACCAAACACCAATCCAAGAACAACCTATTCTCACTTCACAACAAATTTTCCAAACACCACCACCCACTCAACCACATGTACAACTCACTCCCGGATCTTCAGGTTTTAAACATTTTCCTAATGTTCCAGGTCTTGATGAGATTGGAGATTTCGGATTTGCAAATGATGAGCAAGTAAAGAAATTGGAAAAGAAGATGGATGATGTATTAATTGAGAATAAAAGATTGGTAGATCGTGAAAAGACACTCGAGATGCGTGTTAAGAAAGTTGAACCTGAAAATAAGTCATTACTAAAGAAAATTGAAGCAGATCAGACAGAGATTGATATTTTGAAAGTCAAAGTTGCAGAGTTAGAGGAAGAGAAAGCAAGCAGAGATGAGCAAAACTTCTTTGAGCTAAAGAACAAAGAGCTTGAAGCTGCTAAAGCCATGAAAGAACATGAACTTTACATGATGAACAAAGTGCTGGAAAATATGCTTGGTAAGTCTGTGGAGCAAAGGTTTAAAGAGATTGAAGTCGAGGAAGTTAGGGCAAAAAGTCAAGCTGAAATTGATGATGAAATGAAGTTTAAAGGCAAAGGTGTTGAAGGTTCTGAGGTCACAGAAAGATCAATTGTTCCATCCACTTTCCCTGAATCTCCTATTCAGAATCCTCGTCCTATTTCAGCAGTATCTGCTATTTTTGAGGAAGATGTGTTGATAGACGATGTTATAGATGATGAGGATGATGACGAAGAGGATGATGATGATGAGGAGGAAGATGACGAAGAGGATGATGATGAAGAAAAAGTTGATGATGCAGATGATGTATTTTCTGCAAGCTGTCACAGTGATGATGATGATGACGATGATTAGGGTGGTTCTGGTATTAAAGTCTCTGAAGTGTCAAATGAAAAGAATGTTGATGATTTTATGCATGATGATGCGAATGAAGAACATGAAAGTGCTGAAGGTGAGGGGGATCAAGTGGATGATCAAAGTGTTGATAAAGATGAGAAGTTAATTTTGCGTCTAGAGCCTGAAATAGATGAAGGTGAAATCAGGCATACGTATTCAATGGCTGAGATTATTGAGTTGATGAAAATTGATGATCCTGATTTCAAATTTGATTTTGAAGAAGAGTTAAATTCTTTCGATATCAACCAACAACCTGATTATGAGTACAAGTATGTTGATGAAGCAGATAACTATGATTGGATTGAGGTTGAAGATTGTACTGATGAAGAAAATGTGAATGAAGACACTTCAAATTTTCCAACTCTGGTTGAGTTCTTCAGTCAAGAGAACAGAGATGAACTGAGGAGAAAAGTTGCTAAAATTTTGAAAGACAAAAACTTTGATGGTACTACGAAAGATCCACAGCGCGAAGAACGCAAGAAGTGGTTCAGGAAGAGAAATGAAAGAAAGTTCAAACGTCCTTTGAAGTTTTACAAGAGAGATACAGATGTTTCGCTTGGTGATATCATCAGTTGGGGAATCTTACCACAGGTGAACGCTTATGCAATTAGAAGAGAATATGGCGTGCAATACTTTGAATGTCTTTATGATATTATGTCCTTACCCTGGTGGGATGTAGAAGAATTGTCAAAGGTTAGAACGTTGAACTATCCAATCAGAAAGAACGATGTGCCTATGTGGGGTTTGATAAAGTATGAATCGTTGAAAAACTTCAAGCACTAGAAGCCTCATTACCCGAAGAAAGTTAAGAGGGTAGATCTACTGGAGTTGAAGAGACAATTTTACATGTGAAAAAGCCTAGAGTGATCAAGAATATCCCTGTGCCGAAAATGGAACAAGAGTTTTATAAAGGTTTTATATGTTGGGTTTACAGCTGTTTGTCGACTGAAGCTGTAATCACTTACAGGGCTGAAAATAAAGTTAGAGAAATCTTTGTGTATGATCCTCTGTGGCTGGTGAACTGTTCTGCTAAAGACATAAAATGTTTGTTTGTAAACAAAATCTGGTTCAAAGCTGAAGACAGGGATCAGGCGATGCAATTTCAGCGAGTTGTATCTATTTGCTTTCAGAAGGGAATTAATGCTGATAGCAAATGGTCGTCAAAATGGTGGAAGATTGAAAAAGAAGAAAAGTTGAAAGCTGAGAAAGAATGAAAGGCTCGTGAAGACAAAGATAATATGCTGAGACATACTGTTAATCAGAGAATGGCTGCTGAAGAAAAGAAAAAAGTGGACAAGAACGAGAAGCTTAGGAAGCTACTGTTGAAAAAGCCTAAGCCGAGGGAAGAGAAATTCAAGTCGCTGTGAAGAAAGAGCTGAAGACCAGACTAAAGACTTCGGCAATATCCAAGGGTGAGTTTGTTGGTGCACAATGTCTATAGTCTACGTCTTAAGTCTAGGTCATAATGTATAGGGGTCTAAAGTGTCAAATATGTAAAGTTTAGGGTGTTTATTGTAATTCCGCTTGAAGAGGTATTATGTAATTCCGCAGGGAATTACATAATGTAATTCCGTTTGGAAATGTCAATGTGTGTTTCAAGCGGAATTAGCTGGTCTATAAATAGGCATGTGGTCTTCTCATTTGGCACGGAATTAGCTATAGTGTCACGAAGTGCTGCCGAATTCCTGCCGTGTAATCAAGTTTAATTTGAATGAGAAGATAGTTTTAAAGTGAAATAACTATGTTTCTACTCAATTCTTACTGATTCTAAGTTGTTTGTTTGTTTCCGCCACTCAAATAGTTGTGTATTGCCTCTGATTGACTCATTTGGTCGTGAAAACGATCCTACAGTAAATCAGCTTTTTGTTCATCGGTGTGGATTTTCTCAATTCGTATCAACTTCTTCTCGAAACAGTCTCGGATGAAGTGATGATGAATTTCAATCTGTTTCATTTTAGCGTGATGAACAAGATTTTTTGTTATGTTTATAGCTGCCTCATTATCAACAAAGATGGGAGAAGTAAGAAATTGCAAACCGTAGTCGCGCATCTGTTGCTGGATCCACAGGATCTGGGAGCAGCAGCTGCTAGCAGATACATACTCAGCCTCACATGTAGACAAAGCAACAGAGGTCTGCTTCTTACATTGCCAGGTGACCAATCGGGATCCAAAAAACTGGCATCCCGCAGTTGTTGATTTGGCGTTGACTTTGCAGCAGCTGAATTCGGAATCAGAATACCCTTCGAGCGTGAAGTCGCCATCCTTTGGATACCACAACCCCAAGCTTGGAGTTCCTTTCAGGTAGCGTAATATGCGTTTGACGATTGTCATATGCGATGCTCTAGGGCTTGACCGAAATCGCGCTGCGAGGTAGGTTGGATACATGATTGATGGAGAGGGTGAAACCCGAGCTTTAGAGTGTTTAAATATGATGATTTATGTGTATTCGATGTGTCTATTTGCTTGGAATGAAGTAACTATGAGAATTTGGTGTTTTGCAGGAAAAATACGTAAATCGGTGCATTTACGAGGGTTAAATATGAAAGTGTGAGCATATGATGGGATATCGCGGCTCAAGAGGGAGTCTTGAAGTTGTTCGGGTGATACAAAGGCTTTCAGGTGGAAGAAGTATGGAACAATGAAGTTCGGGGACTAATTCGGTCACTTATGAAAGTTATGTGGATCTTATATGTGCAAGAGTTAAAGAGGTATAAAGTTCAGGGGTCAATTCGGTACTTTGTGGAACTTATATGAAGCTCTTATATGCAAGAAGTGAGAAGACTAAAAGTACAGGGGCTTAAATGTCTATTGTTGAAAGATGAGAGGAAGAAGGAATTTCTTGTGTCATTTGGATTTTGAACAAAATTCTTGTTTCGTAAGCTACAGTTTGGAACTATAGCTTACGGTTTGGTAACAATGTTTGAGCAGAATTTTTAAAACGTAGCTTACAAGTTGAGTTGTAGCCTACGACTTGGAAAGAAAAAAAAAAGACGCGTGTGAGGATTTGGGGCCCACGAGTTTGAATGGACGGCTGGGATTTTATAATAGAAAAAATAGTCAACAACTGATGATCGTGATCTTGGACCGAAAACATTTTTTTGGGAGGATCATCATTCTCTTTGACGGCAGCTTTAGGTCTGGAGGGAGTTGGAACTTTGGAACCATCAATCCTCATAAAATCCATCATCATCACATCATCTAAAGATATATACACGCAGACAAGGAGAAGAGGCAGCCGTCACTTTTGGGGACATCATCAATTCTCATCAACACATATTTGGTGGTTGACTTTTGTGGAGCAAACAACATCAACGATCATCATCATCATTCATTGAACATTAGATTTTTATTAATATTATCATTATTCTTTATATTATATTATAATGAATATGATGATTTTAATTATTAATCAAGCCTTTGAAGACCATTCAATCGAGATGAGCGGCTAATCTCCTAGTGGTTTCCTCCAGATGGAGGGTTTTTGTAAGTTGGATAATTTTATGTGTTTGTGACGATCGTTTAACTCGGTGATCTAAGCATTCGATGCTTTTCACCTTTGATTTGATTTATTGGTTGTAAACAATTGCATTTATTTAAACCTTAATTTCTAAGCATTCAGTTCCCGAGAGTTCTAGTAATTGGGATATATTTGACATGGGATTAGGGTTTGTAATTGTAATTGATAATCATTCGATAACCTCCCATTATGTATTGACCGGAGTACTTAGTCATTGGTTATCACAACTGGTTAATTAGATTCAACACTTATGTCTATGTAAGTGTTTCGATTAAACACATAACTAAATCTAACTGGAAAACCTGACATCTGGAGGGACCATCTTCTCTCCTATTGATTTAAATCACAATTTTCGTTCGTTAATTTAGATAATTCTCACAAATAATCAAACTCTCAATTGATTTTTACTTTTTAGAATTAGTTAATTAATACTTAGCATAATAACACTTTCCACAATCCTCCTCTGGTTCGATATCCGACTTACTCTAGCTACTAGTTTATTTCGGTTTTTGCATGTCACTAACGACAGACATCAAAATGGCGCCGTTGCCGGGGAGGCGTGCGCAAAGTGTTTAGTGTTAAGTTCTAGTTTAGTAAAAAAAAATATACAAAAAAAATCCAAAAATAGTTTCAGTTTATTTTGTTTTGTTTTGTTCAGAATTACGCGAGATTTTGTTTGTTTGTGTTGCGCATGTGATCTCATATTTGTATGCATCATACGAGAAATTCCGGAAAAGCTTCACCACAAGTTTTTGATCCGGAAATCGAGAGAACCGTTAGGCACACCCGAGTTGTGCAACGAGAAAATAAAGTAGTGCAAGCATTAACATCGAATCTCAAAGCAATGGAGAATTCAAGCAACCTCGAGAAACAACCCGAAACTTCAACTGAACAAACTCAATTCACCCCGACTCCTACACAGCCATCACCCAACACCTTTATACCGTCTGAACAACAACCACAAACCACCCAAGCTGCTTCTCCACTTCCATCTATACCACCACCACCATTCCCGGATTTAGACAACATGCCACCCCTCACAACTCAACCAATATCATTCCAATACCCAACATACACCCAAACTTCTAGCATTCAACATTCTTCACCATACGTGAGGATCGTTGATGATCAGAGCACCGTCCTACCTAATCAAGCACAACCCGTTAACTCATCCACTTCAATTTATTTACCGACACAACCATCCCATTACCAACCAGCTCAGCATCAACGGTTCTCTTTCAGACCTTCAATACTTGAGCAAGGGAATAGTCCAAGGGATTTTGGGGATGATTACGATGAGTATGATAATTACGGTAATCAAGCTGAGCGGCAAGGAATGCAATTGGGTAATTACAAAGGGAATATGGGATCGAGAGTATTAGAACAGGGGAATCAGAATGTTTTGGGTTATCAAACGGTTTTGCAGCAACAACAAGTTCCATATCAACAACCGTAGGTGCAACCGATACCGATACAGCATCAATATAATCAACCTGACCCAGTCAATCAGCAGCCTGTTCCGAGAAGGCCGGTGGTGGACATTCCATTACCACCACTGGTACCTCAGATGCAGGGTCAGGCGAGACCGCTGCCACGAAACCTACACCGACCAGTGATTTTACCGGAAGGAATTCCACGACGAAATAATCAAGGTCCAGTTCGAGGTATAGAGAGCCACTTCAGACCTGCTATAGTTAACAACCCATCACCGGTTGTGATCCCGCAATTACAAGGAGGGCGGTCATTCGAAGTACGAACAGAATCAATATCCAATCTGCCTAAGTTTCATGGTCACGCACATGAAGAACCATATCTACACATTGCTGCATATGATGCACGTTGCAACACAATCAGCAGCCAAGGTTTCTCTGTTGATGATGTGAAATTGGTGCTTTTCCAATTCACACTTGAAGACAAAGCACAACAATGGTTTCATTCGCTACCGTCAGCTTCGATCTTCACATGGGGCGAAATGCAACAACAATTTTTAGATGAGTTCTATACTCATTTGCGTACTAACAATGCAAGGAAGGATATTCGAGTGTTTCGACAACAACCTGGTGAGTTATTTCACGAAGCGTTCAATCGTTTCAAAATGATGCTCAAGAACTGTCCACATCATGAGATATATTTATGGGAGCTTATTAATACATTCCACGAAGGCCTAACAGATGAAGATGCCAGGGATGTAAATTCAATATCCAATGGTACTTTTGGAATGAATTACGAAGAAGATGATTGGGAATATTTGGAAAGAACCGCAAGGGTGTCAAAACGCAAAGCTCAATCCTCTAGAAGTACACGACAATCGGTAGTGAGAGCGGTGGACAATCCACCAGATTTTAGTGGACAATACCCGTTGTGCGGTCATTGTGGGGATATAGGGCACGTCGCTGATCAGTGCCCTAATATAATTGGTAAGCAGGATGATGTGAATATGCTGCAAAGTAGTGGGAACAGGTATTCGGGTTCCCAAGGCAACAATCAGTATTACCAGCCCCGAAATCAAAATAACTATCAGAGGGAAAATAACGTCGGTTATCAAAGGAACTACCAGCAAGGTAATGGTCAGGTGAATAATGATATGATGGAGATGTTGAAAGCAATTCAACTTGATTTACAAAATCAAAGGCTTGAATTGAAAAATCTTGCTCAAAAGGATGAGATGCAAGATAAAGCCGTTCAGTCATTAACCACACAAATGGCCCAACTTGCAACCGATGTGAAGGAGTTGAAACAGCAAAACGGGAAGCTTCCCAGTGACACTCAAACGAACCCCAAGCACGGGAAGAATATACCAGTCAGCGGGGTAAGTTTCGTTCCTAAAAACAATTTGAATGATAAATTTTTAACTTCTTCTGTTCCCCATGTGATTGCAGGTTTAAGTGGCGCAAATGAGGATGGAGATGGGTGTGACGCAGGAGAGCCGGTCGTCCCGATTCGAGTGGGAAAGTTCAAAATCCACAAGGCATTGTTGGATTATGGAGCTGGGATGAGTGTTCTTCCCGGTAGCCTTTATGACCAGTACGACTTTGGTCCGTTACACGCAATTGATCAAATGGCCATGTTTGCGGATGCGAGTTTAAAGCAACCTCGAGGGGTTGTAAAGGATGTGGTAATTCAGCTCGGCGAGTTCTACTACTCGGTCGATTTTATGGTGGTTGATTATGCAACCGCACCGACCTACGCACAACCGAAGGTAATTTTGGGTCGCCCGTTTCTGTATACAGCAAATGCACAAATCGAGTGCAGAAACGGGATGGTAATTTTAAGTTACAAGAATCGTAAGCTGTATTTCAATGTATTTTTAAAATCTATTGCTTATGATCTTCTGAATGATGTGAGTCCCACAGGTGCTACTAATGAGATTGGTTCGAGTGGAGGTAATTTTTGCAGGTCTGAGTTAACGAATGATGGAAGGCAGGTGAACAAGACAGCTGTGAGAGGAAGAGCAATTGCAAGAAAACCACCCGATGGTGGGAGTGAGTGGGGCAACAAGGCTGAGGTTGAACTCAACTGGCGTGGAGCTGCGAACCTTCCACAAGATTGGACGATGATGTATGGAGAGAAATGGGGAGGCAAGCGTTCAAATGAACCTCCCTGAGTACATCAGGTACGGTCTGGCTGAAGACCTAAAACTTAGCGCTCTCGGGAGGCAGCCCGAGGATGTAGAGCAGTGTACCTTGTTTTGTGTTGTTTTGTGTTGGTGTTGTGTTTGTGTTTTGATAGGTTCTTGATTCTATCTTCACGGATGCAATAATTCAAGTGTGGGGATGTTTCGCAACATCCCCGGTGAGATGTCAAAGAATCTATGGAATACATCTATTCCGGTTAAAGCACAACAGTCGCATCACTACAGACACATGATCAGGTGCATGTGTTTATCTATCTTAATTTGTCTTTGGTGTGTTTTGTTGTTTTTGGTGGTGTGAAACTTTGTTTTGTTTAGGGGATGTGTTTTTTTTGTTTTGTTATGAGTTAGCCGTTCATTTAGGATAGTTGGTTTGTTTTCCTGGGCTTATATTTTAAAAGCACCATACGTTGGGGACAATGTATCCCAAGTGTGGGGATGGGGGAGCCCGGGAAGGGATTTGTGGATAAAGCTTTGAAGCAATTGAAAGTGGTTGAAATCGATGAAATTTGGTAAAAATTGAAAATGTTGAAAATTTTAAAATTTTTCATCGCCTTAAACAAGCTAATTAGATACGAAAACCTAAAGTTTCAATCACTAATAGGCTTCTTACCGGTAGTAAGCTAGATTAGTCCCTTATCATGGTTGTCCCTTTAAGTTTCATGAGAGTAGATCTGACAAGTGTTTTAGAGGAAACGAGTTTAAAAGAGATGTCTATCTAGGGGTAACATGTTTTAATCGCATATGCTACATGTCCTCAACCTTTTTACCTTTTCTTGGTGAGATTTTGAGCCTGTAGACGGATAGGATACACTATATGATGAATTCAATTGTTGAGTGCAAGCTACGTGTTATTCTGTGTTAGAACTTGTGTGATTTGATGCATGCTAACACTGTGGGTTTGACATGTGCGCATAGATGATAAAGGCAATAGGATTTCCCGTTACACCGTTGTGTTTGTGTTTCTTTTGTGTTATTCACCAAATTTCTCTTAGTAGCCATGTTGAGCCTATCTACCTTTCGTTTGTTCACCCATTGTTTATCTTGAAAAACCGACCGTGATGATATTGCTATGAAAAAGAAAAAATATGAAAAAAAGGAAAAGAGAAAAATAGAAAAATATGTGGAAAATGAAAAAGAAAAGAGCAAAAATAGAAATATTGTGAATGTCGTTTATGTTCTTGGGTAGAAACCAACCCAATAGTATAAGTTGTTTTTGAATGAAGTATCACGGTTTGGTTGTTGTTTGTGAGCCAATTAGAAAAGAAAAAAATTTACTACCTTTACCCTAAACCCAAAACCCGAAAGCCCTTTTGATGTGTGCCATGTTAGACGATACAGTGGAGGTGTGATTGTCATACAAGCCTATGATTGCAGGATTTCATGTTTGCTTATTGAGTGTTTATATACTAGCACATTACACGCTAGTCCAGATATTAGCCCGAGAGGAGTGATCATTGTGAGGGGTGTGTAGCATGTGATTCATTGTAAACATGTTAGTTTTAGATAGACAAGTCTTGAGTTTTAAAATTGCATCATTTATTTGTCAAACTGTCAATCTCGATTGTGTCAGTCTATGGGATGGGTATGACTTGGGACTGCACAGGCTGAATCGGTTAAGGGGTTTAAAGGTGGGGTTGCTATGGTGACTAGTTCTGGTTGGTTTGCTTGGGGACAAGCAAAGGAAAGTGTGGGAATGTGATGGAGAGGGTGAAACCCGAGCTTTAGAGTGTTTAAATATGATGATTTATGTGTATTCGATGTGTCTATTTGCTTGGAATGAAGTAACTATGAGAATTTGGTGTTTTGCAGGAAAAATACGTAAATCGGTGCATTTACGAGGGTTAAATATGAAAGTGTGAGCATAAGATGGGATATCGCGGCTCAAGAGGGAGTCTTGAAGTTGTTCGGGTGATACAAAGGCTCTCAGGTGGAAGAAGTATGGAACAATGAAGTTCGGGGACTAATTCGGTCACTTATGAAAGTTATGTGGATCTTATATGTGCAAGAGTTAAAGAGGTATAAAGTTCAGGGGTCAATTCGGTACTTTGTGGAACTTATATGAAGCTCTTATATGCAAGAAGTGAGAAGACTAAAAGTACAGGGGCTTAAATGTCTATTGTTGAAAGATGAGAGGAAGAAGGAATTCCTTGTGTCATTTGGATTTTGAACAGAATTCTTGTTTCGTAAGCTACAGTTTGGAACTATAGCTTACGGTTTGGTAACAATGTTTGAGCAGAATTTTTAAAACGTAGCTTACAAGTTGAGTTGTAGCCTACGACTTGGAAAGAAAAAAAAAGACGCGTGTGAGGATTTGGGGCCCACGAGTTTGAATGGACGGCTGGGATTTTATAAGAGATAAAATAGTCAACAACGGATGATCATGATCTTGGACCGAAAACTTTTATTTTGGGAGGATCATCATTCTCTTTGACGGCAGCTTTAGGTTTGGAGGGAGTTGGAACTTTGGAACCATCAATCCTCATAAAATCCATCATCATCACATCATCTAAAGATATATACACGCAGACAAGGAGAAGAGGCAGCCGTCACTTTTGGGAACATCATCAATTCTCATCAACACATATTTGGTGGTTGACTTTTGTGGAGCAAACAACATCAACGATCATCATCATCATTCATTGAACATTAGATTTTTATTAATATTATCATTATTCTTTATATTATATTATAATGAATATGATGATTTTAATTATTAATCAAGCCTTTGAAGACCATTCAATCGAGATGAGCGGCTAATCTCCTAGTGGTTTCCTCCAGATGGAGGGTTTTTGTAAGTTGGATAATTTTATGTGTTTGTGACGATCGTTTAACTCGGTGATCTAAGCATTCGATGCTTTTCACCTTTGATTTGATTTATTGGTTGTAAACAATTGCATTTATTTAAACCTTAATTTCTAAGCATTCAGTTCCCGAGAGTTCTAGTAATTGGGATATATTTGACATGGGATTAGGGTTTGTAATTGTAATTGATAATCATTCGATAACCTCCCGTTATGTATTGACCGGACTACTTAGTCATTGGTTATCACAACTGGTTAATTAGATTCAACACTTATGTCTATGTAAGTGTTTCGATTAAACACATAACTGAATCTAACTGGAAAACCTGACATCTGGAGGGACCATCTTCTCTCCTATTGACTTAAATCACAATTTTCGTTCATTAATTTAGATAATTCTCACAAATAATCAAACTCTCAATTGATTTTTACTTTTTAGAATTAGTTAATTAATACTTAGCATAATAACACTTTCCACAATCCTCCTCTGGTTCGATATCCGACTTACTCTAGCTACTAGTTTATTTCGGTTTTTGCATGTCACTAACGACAGACATCAATGATATCGGGTCTTGAAGCCGTCAAATACATCAGCGATCCGATCATGGAGCGATACATCATTTCATCGACCTTCTCTCCGGTGAGATTAGGGATTATTCCATGGTTCGTCGCTAACGGGGTGGAAGTTGGAGCAGTTCCAGACATCCTAAATTTCTCTAAGATATCATGAACATACTTCGTCTGATGTATGAATGTTCCCTTGGGCAGTTGATCAACCTGAAGCCCTAAGAAGACCTTCATCTCACCCATTGATGACATTTCAAACTTCTGCTTCATTACTCGTTCAAAATCTTTGCAGAGTTCTTCATTTGTCGACCCGAAAATTATGTCATGCACGTAAATCTGAACTATCAGAAGATGTCCGTCGACTTCTTTTGTGAAGAGGGTGGCGTCTACCTTGCCTTGGATGAAGTTGTTGGCGAGCAAATGTTGGGAGAGTGTCTCGTACCAGGCTCTCGGGTCCTGATGCAAGTCGTACAACGCCTTGTCCAAGAGGTAAACCTTATCTTTGTGGATTGGGTCGGTGAAGGCCGGTGGTTGTCCGACATATACCTCTTCTTTTACCTTGCCATAGAGAAATGCCGACTTCACATCTAGCTGATATACTTTAAATCCTTTCTGTCACACCCCGACCACGTAAAACAACAAAACGTGGCGGAATCGTCGGGGAGTGTTGTAACAGAATCATTGTTTCATAACACATGGAAAATTGAAATTTTGTTTTATTGATTTAAAGAGTTACAATGTTTTAACAATCAAAGAAGTATAACATAATTAACTAGTCTTGCATCTTTTATTGTCACTAAGGCCCAAGTCCGCCTAAGTGTATCTCGATCAATCCTATGCATCATATCCTGAAACACATGTGAAAATAGGTACGTCAGCATAAAAATGCATGTGAGATACATAGGTTTTATGAAAATAGGATTCATTGTCACACCCCGGCCGCATCAAAACAACAAAACCGCAGCGGAAACGCCGGGGAGGTGAGTAGCGACAGAATTATTGTTTCAACAACCATGGCAATTAAAGTTATGTATTATTGAACAAAGAGTTTACATTGTCTTTAAGTTCAAACTAAAATAACATAATTAACTGTCTTTTAAGTCACTAAGGCCCGAGTCTGCCTAAGTGAAGCATAACACCATCATGCATTAGCACTTGAAAACACATGTAAGAAAATAGGTACGTCAGCATAAAAAATGCCTGTGAGATACATAGGTTTTGTTTATGCAGATTCATGACTTGTATTTGAAAGAAGTGTTTAACAAAATGTAGTCATGAACCTTGTAAAAATGTTTTCCTTTGTAAAACCATGTGAAAATCGATATGAAAATCAAATGATAATGAAAGGAAAATGCATGGTTAAATGAGTAACCAAGTAAAAATGAATTTGGATAAAATATGTACTTTGTAAAACAATGTCTTGTTTATGTATAAAATGTTTCATGTCTTGCCCAAGTGATTTAGATAACGCAACAATGTATGATACGATAAAAGCACTTATATATAGGAAGTACCAGCGGCGTATCCACCATGCTTTTATCATATAACACATAGCCCCGTTACATAAGTCACTTATCAATAACCAACCAATATGTAATGTTCAATGTCAAAATTTTCATGTGAAAACCATGTTAAATGTCATGTATAACATGTATCATGTATAACCAATGAAATGCATAGCAAGTAGGAAATCATCTACTTAAACTATGTGATGATGCCAATGTGAAACAAATATCATGTATGGTGAATAACTAGAAGCTACTCAACCCCATAGAAAATGTACAAAACAATGTTTTTGAATAAACCTAAGTTTAAATCAAATGTTATGTTTTGCAGAAAAACAATTCTTTATGATTATAAACATTTATGCAGTGATGTTAATCGCATACATTCAAGCCTTGCGACTGTGACGACAAACCTTTAAACGAATTAAAGGTTTATCTAAATTATGTAGTCGGATTCTGTCATTCCCAACTTCCAAACAAACCTAGGAAGTCGGAAACGGGAGTTGTCAATTCCTATGGTACCATTACATACTACCGAGCGGCGTGATCAATGTTAATGAATGTATTATTGTCCCGATTAAACACACCAAATGTCATAACCAATGTAGCATGTGAAAACCATGTACTAGGAATGCTAAGTAAACATGCCTAGTAGAAATGTTCATGTAAAACAATGCCCTAGCATGCTTAGTAAACATACATAGCAGAAATGTCATGTAAAACAATGTGTACATATGCTAAGTAAACATATGCAACAAATGTGTAATAAATCAATGTGCTAGCATGCTTAACATACATAGCAAAACATAATTGAAAACATGTACTAGATATGTACTAGGTGAAACTAGCATGTTTATGTCATAAAAGCATTAAATGCACGAAAGTAACACGTATGTACATGTGTATCACCCCAAAGTATTTGAAAACGGTAAAACAGGGGAACTATGTACTCACTTGGGATTGCTAATTAGTCTTGAGAATAAGACCAATTTAAGCTCCAAGTATCACAGAATCAACTGGCACCTAGTATAGGTAAACTATGTTAATAAATCGGCTCCTAAATCGGGAGATAGGATAGAATGAGGTTCTATAAATCAAATGAGTAATTGAACTCATATGGTATGATTTAATAGTCCCCACATTCTGATTGGAAAGTCTACCTATGTGCTTTTGCCCCGTTTCGACCCATTATGGTAACATAAGCCACTATAATGCTTCGTTAGCGTAAAACTATGTTCGGATGGTAATCTATGTGCTATGTCAAGTCTTACATGCCCAATTATCCCTAAACATGTTATTAAATCAGATTACAAGTTAAAAATATGTTCACATAGTCAAAATAAGGATTTATGCTTCAAAAGGGCATTTTGGTCATTTCCTATGGGCATACAAGTTAACAAGCATATGACTAACCAATCCTATGTGATCATAAGGTATAACCTCTGAGGTTATTCCCTATGCAACTATGATCACTAACCAAGCTTGGTCGGATCCTAAAGATCAACCAAACGGGTCAGCTTCGAAAGTGTAAGCGGTTGTTTAGACCGCTTAACTCACGACCCTAAACAAGCACTAAACTAATAGTGTCGAGTTAAACATGTCAAAACACGTTTAACCTACTGATTTGGTATCAAAACAAAGTGTTTTGATACCCTAAACTAGTTCCGTTGCAAAATGCGTGCTAAAACGCATTTTGACCGAAACTTTGACTCGACACTACACCTAGTTAACGTGGTAATCAGCGGCTATAATCACGAAGGATTATAACTATCGTGATTACAATCACGTTTCAAAGTTCAATTGAACTTTGACTTGACCAATTGATGGTCAAAACCGAAAGTCAAACTGTTGGCCAAACTGTTTGACTTTCTGCACTAACATAAAGCAAAGCAATAAAAGAAATGAAAGAAGCTCACTAAGGGTCCTTGCTATCTTTTTAACAAAGAAGACAAAGTCCCAATCAGCTTAGGAGAGCTCCAAAGCAGGTTGTAAAGAAGGGAAATGAGAAATGAGCAAGGAAACAATGAAATGGTTGGGCTATATATAGTTTTCCGCAAACCGTTAGGATCGTTTCTTGGAGAGGAGGGCATGATCCAAGCCATACAAGTGTTAAGGACTGATTGGGGGACTTGGAGAACACACAAACCAGCCCCTAGCATTGAAAACTAGAGATCAAAACCAGCAAAAACGAGCTAAATGACCAAATTCAATGCTTCTGTACTGTAACACTGACGCGGGCCGCGTAAGGATAAGGTTTGGGTTTACGCGGGCCGCCTGGCATCTTTGGCAGATTGGCAGTTTTGGTCCCTGCAGCCTAATACTTGCATTTCGGCCCATTTTTGACATGTTTAAGCCCCGTTAACCTCATTTCAAGGCTCTAAAATGAAGTTAAAGTATTGGGAACTCAAAACATGCTCAAAAATATCTCGGATGTCGGTTCGTTTGGTCATACGATCGCGTTGTTCGGTTAATTACGACGAAACTCAAACGGACGCGAAAACGAACCAAATTAAACGACGAATGGAATTTTTGCATGCCGATCACTAAAATAAAAATATTTTAGTGTGTACAAAAATTTTGGATGTCCAGATGTGGCCAGAACGTAAGTTATGTGCGAAAATGCAAACTTACGCCGTTTTTGTCACTTTTAGCCCCTGTAAGATCATATAAGCATGTTTTCGCACACCAAACCTATCAAAGCTTATTTCAAAGCCATGTTTAGGCTATATATGGTATGTTTAACTTATGATCAAGTTCCGGACCGCACGTTGCCTTACGAAACGGCAAACTTTTGCAAAGTGACGCAAATAGTCCCTGAGAGCGAATAAACTTGTTTTTGCCATACCAAAGCCTTCAAAACTTATTTCTAAGTTATGTAAAGGTTATTTAAGGTATGTTAAGCTTATGATGATGTCCTGGAGTGTTTTTCGCATTAAAGAAATCGCAGCCTTGGTTTCTCATTAAAGAAAGCCTTCAAAACTTATTTCTAAGTTATGTAAACTTTTGCAAAGAAATCGCAGCCTTGGTTTCTCAGCAAGTGGCTGCTGTGCTTCCAGGAGTTGTGACCCAAGTCCATGAGATATACAACTACAATAATAACAACAATGCGCCGTGTAACTTCAAGAGCTTCAATTCTGCTAAGCCTCTAAAGTTTTCTGGGTCACAAGGAGCAACTGCGCTCCTGCAGTGGTTTGAGAGTATCGAGAGCACATTCAGACATGTGCAGTGTCCGAATGCGCGAAAGGTTGAATTTGCTTCAAGTGTGTTCGAGAAGCGAGCGCTTACCTGGTGGAATGGTGTTATGCGCGATAGGGGTGCCGAAGTGGCATTGGCACAAACATGGGAAGAGCTTCGAGCTCTCATGATGAAGGAGTTTTGTCCCCGTCACGAAATTCGGGCTTTGGAGCGAGAGTTTCATGATTTAAAGCAAGATGGGGCTGAACACCGGGCCTATACGGATCGTTTTAAGGAACTCAGTCTGTTGTGTCCCACTATGGTTACCCCTTTGGAGAAGGCAATTGAGAGATATATCGATGATTTGCCCGATTCCATTCAGGATATTGTGACCGGCGTTAATCCTACTACCGTCCGTCACGCAATCGAATTGTCTGCTACCTTAACTGAGTCGCAAGTCAGGAAGGGTAAACTTACCCGTAAGGGGGACAAGAAGAAGTCGGTTGATTCTGAGAAGAACAAGGATAAGGGTAAGGGCAAGAAAGGTGAGACATCAAAGTAGTCAAGGAAGCGGAAGGATGCTCAAAATTTTGCTATTACAGCACAGACTGCTCAGAACCCGCAGAACCCACTGGCTCAGCCACCTACGAAAAAGGTGTATGCTGGTACCGCACCTCATTGTGCACGCTGCAACGGTCATCACGTTGCACAACAAGCTTGCAAGCAATGCACAACGTGTGGAAAACTTGGGCATTTGGCCAATATTTGTCGTCTTCGACAAAATCAGGTTGCTCAGGTTCCAGCTCCGGCTCAGGGGAATGCTGCGAGATTCCCACCGGGTTCATGTTTCAACTGTGGAGAGTTTGGTCACTTCCGCAACAACTGTCCAAGACTGGTGAATGCAAACGCAAATGCTAATGCAAACCCGAATGCGAACGTCAACGTCAATGTGAATCCAGCACGTGGACGAGTGTATAACATCAATGAGGCAATCAATGATGCAGCAGTGAACGATTAGTGTTTTGTAATTCCTTTGGTTGTTATATTTTAACATTTAAAGACAATGCGGTTGTTATATAAATAAAAAAATTTGTGGTTTTTATTTTTTGAACCAATGCAATTGTATGAATGTTTGATGCAACCTTATGATGTCAATACAAAAATAAACTACTCGTGTGGTTCTGTCATTTTTATGATCACTTGTGATCTCCCCAAGAACCTTAAACGCTCATTTCTTTTAAGAAACAAAAGCCCAAAGTTATTTGAGAAAAGGATATGTTGTTTTCCTAGCACCTGTCACCAAGAAGAAAGACAAGAGCAAGAGTATACAGGATATTCCGATTATTCGGGATTATCCAGAGGTGTTTCCTGATGAACTGCCTGGTTTGCCTCTAGTTCGTCAAGTCGAGTTTCATATTAACCTTGTACCCAATGCCAACCCGATTGCAAAAACGCCTTATCGTCTTGCACCGTCAGAGATGCAAGAGTTATCGAAGCAGCTTCAAGAGTTATTGGATAAGGGATTCATCCGTCCGAGCTTTTCACCCTGGGGAGCTCCTGTCCTCTTTGTGAAAAAGAAAGATGGGTCTGTTCGAATGTGTATCGATTATCGTGGGCTTGATAAGCTTACCGTCATGAATCGATATCCCCTACCTCAAATTGATGATCTCTTCGACCAGCTGCAAAGTGCTTCATGCTTTTCCAAGATCGACCTGCGTTTTGGGTATTATCAACTTCGTGTTCTCGAAGAAGATATTCCCAAAACTACTTTCCGCACAAGATATGGGCATTATGAGTTCACTGTCATGTCCTTTGGTTTGACAAATGCTCCAGCCATCTTTATGGACTTAATGAATAGGGTCTATAAACCTTATTTAGACAAGTTCATCCTTGTGCTCATCGACGATATTCTTGTCTATTCGAAGTCTTGAGCCGAGCACGAGCAACACCTTCGCTTAACATTGGAACTCCTGAAGAAGGAACAACTTTTTGCTAAATTCTCCAAGTGTGAATTCCGGCTTAAAGAAGTTCAATTCTTGGGTCATATAGTCAATGAGCAGGGTATTAATGTGGATCCATCCAAGATTGTTGCTATTAAAGAATAGAATATACCAACAACACCTACAGAGATTCGATCTTTTCTTGGTCTTGCTGGATATTATTATCGATTCATTTTCAAACTTCTCAAAGATCGCGGTTCCACTCACTCCTTTGACTCAGAAGAATAAGCCTTTTGAGTGGGGACCCAAACAAGAAGAAGCGTTCCAAACGCTATCTGATCTTCAAACTCGTGTTCTTCAAGCTCAACAATTTTGTGTTTCACAAAATTTGATGGGTACGAAATTACCACATCAACTTGAGCTTAAACTCGAAATGAAGGACGATGGGCTGCTCTACTTCAAGGATCGTATGTGGATTCCAAAATAAGACGATCTTCGCACCTTGGTAATGGACGAATCTCACAAGTCTCGATATTCTATCCATCCTGGTGCTGATAAAATGTACAAGGATCTTTGTACTAAGTTCTGGTGGCCCGGTATGAAGAAGGATGTTGCCTTGTATGTATCAAAATGCCTGACTTATCTCAAAGTCAAGGCTGAACATCAACGACCTTCCGGTTTGCTTGTGCAACCAGAGATACCGGTTTGGAAGTGGGAGAACACTGCGATGGATCTCATCACTAAATTACCACGTACGTCTAAAGGTCATGATGCTATTTGGGTTGTTATCGATCGATTAACGAAATCAGCTCATTTTATTCCAATTCGCGAGGATGTGTCTGCTGATAAACTTGCAAAGATTTATGTTGATGAGATTGTATCACGACATGGTGTTCCTTTGGATATCATTTCTGATCATGATGCTCGATTTTCATCTCATTTCTGGAAGACCATGCAATCTACTTTGGGAACCCAACTGAATCTAAACACTGCTTATCATCCCCAAACAGATGGTCAATCTGAGCGAACAATTCAAACTTTGGAGGATATGATTAGAGCTACCTCCAGAGCTTGGGATATTCACCCGACTTTTCACGTGTCCAATTTGCGAAAGTGTTTAGCTGACGCTGATCTTCACATTCCTCTCGACGAGATCCGAATCGGTGAAACGATGCGCTTTGTCGAGAAACCCGTGGAGATCGTGGACCGTACTTTCACACAGTTGAAGAATAAACGGATTCGATTGGTAAAAGTTCGCTGGGAATCCAAACGTGGCCCAGAGTTTACTTGGGAACATGAGGACCAGATGAAGGCGAAATATCCGCATTTGTTCTAACAAGCTTCCTCTAGTTAAAATTTCGGGACGAAATTTCCTGAAGTAGGGGAGACTGTGACAACTGTGTTCTGTAGTCGTGGTTCAATATAAAACAATGTTGATTATTAATAAAACAATGTGCTTTGGTGTTATTATATGTATTTTTGTGCTATTATATGTGTATTTGTGTTTGGTGATTTTGGAATTTAATTAGATTCCAATTTTAAGCTCTAAATCGCTTTCTGGAAGGTTATACGCGCACTGATGCGTAAATATAACAAGTTTAATGCAACAAACACTCCGGAATAGTTAAATAGGCTTAACATACCTTAAATAACCTCCACATAACTTAGAAATAAGTTTTTGGATGGTTTGGTGTGTTGAAATCAAGTTTGTTCGATCGCAGGGACTAAATGTGTCAAACTGTGAAACTATACCGATTTGTATAGTAATGAACATTCTAGAACTTGATCATAAGTTAAACATACCCTAAATAACCTTTACATAGCTTAGAAATAGGCTTTGAGGGGTTCGGTATGCTAAAATAAACTTTATTGATCAATAGGGACTAAAAGCGTCAAAAAGTGCACAAGTTTGCATTTTCGCGCATATCTTACGTTCTGAATATATCCGGACATCCAAAAATTTATGTAAGCATTAAAATATTTTATTTTAGTGTTTGGCATGATAAAATTCCATTCGTCGCTTAATTTGGATCGTTTTTGCGTTCGTTACGACTTCCGTCGTAATTAAGCGAATAACGCAACTGTACGACCAAACGAACCGACATCCGAGATATTTTTGAGCATGTTTTGAGTTCGCTATACTTTAACGTTATTTTAGAGCCTTGAAATGGGGTTAACGGGGCTTAAAAGTGCAAAAAAATCAAGTTTTACAAGTGCGGGGACCATTTTTGAAATTTCTGACCAGATTCAATGAACCTAGTCCATTTTGAAGTGTTGATGGTTTTAACCCATGGTTTTGCAAAACCATGGGCTGGTATTCAATGAACCTAGTCCATTATCACTCATATTAGGGGCTCCCATGGTTTTAGAAAACCATGGGCACACATGTAAGGTCCAGATCAAAGCTCAGTTTTCGATGAACGATCTTAACGGTTCTTGAATTCCTATAAATACCCACCCTCACTTCCTCCCAAAGCACACTTGAATCTGATTTTGGCTCTCTAAGTTGAATTTTATGCTTCATACCTGAGAGTAAATCGGATCAAGAGCTTGCGGGGACCTTCTGTAAGTATTCTTTCGTTCTTTTCATTCGTTTTTATCGTTAAAGTCAAACTGCGTTTGACTTTCTGCTTTGACCAGTTTATGGTCAACGCGAAGTTTTTTTGAACTTCATAACGTGAGCATAATCACGATGGTTATAGTCCCTAGTGACTATACTTACTGATTACCACGTTATCTAGGCTTAGTGACGAGTCGTAGTTTCAGCCAAAATGCATTTTCTCACGTATTTTGTAACCAAACTACTCTAGGATATCAAAACCGTTTGTTTTGATATCAAAACCAGTTTTCTAACTTAACTAAACATGTTCTAGCATGTTTAGCTCGTCACTTTTTAGATTAGTGCTTGTGTAGAGTCGTAAGTCAAGCGGACTAAACACCCGCTTAGACTTTCGAACACGACCCGTTTGGTCGATCAGTAGGATCCGACCAAACATGTTTAGTGACCACAGTAGCATAGGGAATAACCTTTCGAGGTTATACCATATGGTCACTTAGGTTTGATTAGTCGCATGAAAGGTAGTTTATATGCCTTTGGTAAATTACCAAAATACCCTTTTCATGCATAATTGGTAATTAAGCATACGTAACCTAAACATTTGTCACGTAACTGATTATGTGACATAATTAAACATGTATGGGCATATAATACTTGTGATAGGACTTGTTAGACATCTCGAACGCGCTTTTGCGCGCACGACGCGTTAAAGTAGCGTAAGCTACCTTAATAGGTCGCGATAGGTCGAAAGCACTTAGGTTTGGTTTCAATTTAGGATGTTATCTTTGTTAAACCATATCACATGAGTTCCAACACTCATTTGGTTTACAAGACTTCATTCTATCCGATCTTCCGATTTAGGCGTATATTGTTTGACTAGTGGTTCGATTACTAGGTGCTACTTGATTCCTTTGATTTGCTTGAGATTGTTGGAAGTTCTATTGATTGAGGATACTTTGCACTTCATGTGAGTACATAGTTCCCCTATTTTACTGTTTTTAAATGTTTTGGGGTGATTCATATGTACGAAATGTTTTCAAGGTTTAAACGATGATTTCAAAAACGATTAAAACGATTTTTACTAAACTAATAACGATTTCAATAATGTGAACAAAAATTGATGGTTGTAGTTACATAACAAATGACATTCATTAATTTTGGCCCAACCGACCAGTATTAGGTTATGGTACCATAGGATCTGACAAATCCTGTTACTTTACTACACCCATGGTTATGTGTGGGGGTTGTGGGTAGCGACTGAATCTGATGTTTGTTAACTTACCCTTTGGTGGTTTGTTAATTCGAGAAGCGAGAAGCGAGGTGATCGAGTCACGAAGGTTTGAATGTTTATAGCGAGATGACCATAAATAGTTTTTCACAAATTAAAACGAGGATGATTTAAACGATTTTAAACGAGTTAACGATTTTGAAACAATTTTAACAAGTTAAACGATTTGGGTAAACGATTGGTTTCTGGTTAGTGTTTAGATAACGGGACGGGTGTAATGTGATGAAAGCATGGTGGATACGCCTCTGGTACTTCCTATATATAAGTGTTTTCAACATATTACATACCGTGGCGTTATTTAGTTCACTTGGGTAAACGATTTTGAAACGATGTCACACAACGATGTTTTCTAAAAGATATAAACCATACGAGTTTTTAACAAGTTTTTACAAGATGTTTTACAAGTTGGTTTTCTAAAACAAATGTTTTTGGGTTAAGAAGCATGGCTATGGGATTTTACAAACTATAACCCACTTGATTTGAGTTGGTTAATTATGTTGCAATACACTTTTCAAAACAAGGTTTTTATTTTGACTCTTGTAGTCTAATAAAGTACTGCAACATATAAACGAGCCATGATTCCGATACTCTTATTAAACCTATGTACTCGCCAGCATTTCTTTGCTGACTAAGTTTTTACATATATTTCAGGTGTTGATGCTTGATTGATTTCTAGGATGCATGCGTCACGTAGGATCTGGACAAGGCCTTAGTGACATAATAACTATGATAGACGATATAAAACTTGTTTGTCCTATGTGTTAAGACAATGTAATGATTAATTTTATCAATAAAACAAAACTATTTTGTATCCATGGTTGTGAAACAATAGCTTCTGTTGCAACACTCCCCGACATTTCCGCCACGGTTTGTTGTCCTACGTGGTCGGGGTGTGACGTTCAAACTCTTCATGCATCTTTTCAATTCTATAATCTGCAAAGAATCTTTCTCTATCAGTTTTCTCTTTCAGAATTTCTTCTTTCATTTTCTCTTTCACAACATCAACAAAAGCACTCTGTTTGTTGAATCCATATTCTTCTTCTGGAAGAATATCATTCCAGTTGATTCCTTCATCATCTTGTTCTTCTTTCGGAAGAAAGTTACTCCAGTCGAATCCTTCATCATCTTGGATCACTACAAATGCTCTTGACTTCTCTTTCTCAGAATTTTTTTTCAATTTGTTTCATCTTTCATGGTTCCTCTCTGCTCCTGTGATAAATCGCTTTATGATAGTAATCATCTTTAAAAGGATTAGCGGTTTCTTCAACAACAAAATTTCTACTGTGACACCTGTGCCTCTACGACCATCAAACAAATACCAAACCAATGAAATATTGTATTTCATACTTGGGATTTGAATAAATATGTGTATCTTTTGCACATATCAATTCTTGTTCGATTTCAAGCATTAAATCGCTTTTTGGAAGGTTATACGCGCATTGATGCGCAAATATAGCCAGTTTAATGCAACAAACACTCCGGAATATTGAAATAGGCTTAACATACCTTAAATAATCTTTACATAACTTAGAAATAACTTTTGGAGGGTTTGGTGTGGCGAAATCAAGTTTATT
The DNA here is from genome assembly GCF_002127325.2 of Helianthus annuus. NCBI lineage: Eukaryota > Viridiplantae > Streptophyta > Magnoliopsida > Asterales > Asteraceae > Helianthus > Helianthus annuus. The sequence goes on from NC_035442.2 coordinate 93,031,305, forward strand.
CGCTTACAGGGACTAATTTCGACAAACTGGGAAAGTATGCCGATTTGTACTGTAACGAACATTCCAGAACATGACCATAAGTTAAACATACCCTAAATATCCTTTACATAGCTTACAAATAGGCTTTGAGGGGTTTCGTGTGCTAGAATAAACTTTTTGGTCATTCGGGACTAAAAGCGTCAAAAAGTGCATAAGTTTGCATTTTCACGCATATCTTACGTTCTGAATACATCCGAACATCCAAAACTTTATGTAATTATTAAAATATTTTATTTTAGTGATCGGCATGATAAAATTCCATTCGTCGCGTAATTTGGATCGTTTTTCGCATTCGTTCGTGTTTCGTCGTAATTAACCGAACAACGCAACCGTACGACCAAACGAACCGACATCTGAGATATTTTTGAGCATGTTTCATGTTCCTTATACTTTAACTTCATTTTATAGCCTTGAAATGGGACTAACGGGGCTTAAACGTGTCAAAAATGCATCAAAACCATGTTTTGCACATTCAGGGACCAAAATTGACATTCTACCATAGTTATCTTAGGAAGGGACCAAAATGAAAAATCTAAATTCCAGCTTGTTCCAGTTGTTCTCCTCATTTGCACATGGTTTTAATGAAACTAGGGGCTCCCATGGTTTCACAAAACCATGGGCACATGTGTACGGATGAGATCGAAGCTCGTTTTACGATGAACGATCTTAACGGTTGTGCAAAAACTATATAAACCCCACCCCCTTTGCTCTCAAACTCACATTTGATCTGATTTTCATTCTCTAAGTTGAAGTCTTGCACTTCATACCTAAGAATAAATTGGATTAAACCTCCTTGGACCTTTTGCAAGTCCACTTTCGTTCTTTTATGCATTTTTAGCGTGAAAGTCAAACTTTGTTTGACTTTCTGCATCGACCAGTTTATGGTGAATACGAAGTTCGTTTGAACTTCATAACGTGAGCGTAATCACGATGGTATTAGTCTCTTATGACTATACCTATTGATTACCACGTTATCTAGGTATAGTCGCGAGTCATAGTTTCGGCCAAAATGCGTATTTTTGAGTATTTTGTAACCAAACTACTTTTAGGTATCAAAACCGTTTCTTTTGATACCAAACCTGTTTTCTAACTTCGTTAAACATGTTTTAACATGTTTAGCTCGTCACTTTAGGTTTAGTGCTTATGTAGAGTCGAAAGTCAAGCGGTCTAAACAACCACATAGACTTTCGAACTAGACCCGTTTGGTTGATCATTAGGATCCAAGCAAACATGTTTAGTGACCATAGTTGTATAGGGAATAACCTTCCGAGGTTATACCTTATGATCACTTCGTTTAGTTAGTGGTATGATAGGTAATTTATATGCCTTAGGAAAATGACCAAAATGCCCTTTTCACACATAAATTCATTTTAAGCATATGTAACCTAAATTTTGACATCTAAATTGATTAGGTAACATTATTAGACATGTTAAGGCATATAATACTTGTCATAAGACTAGTTAGGCGTTCCTAACTCGTTTTACGCGAACGACGCGTTAAAGTAGCGTAAGCTACCTAAACGGGTCGTAATGGGTCGTAAGCACTTAGGTTAGGTTTCATTTTAGTATGTAGGCTTTGTTAGACAATATCATATGAGTTCCAATACTCATTTGGTTTACGAAACCTCATACTATCCGATCTTCCGATTTAGGTCCGGTTATTAATGTAGTTACCTATATTAGGTGTCGTTTGATTATGTGATCCCTCTAGCTTTGCTTGGTTGTTGTTCAAGACTTCTAAGCACCCTCAAGTGAGTACATAGTCCCTTTTTTTATAGTTTTTCAAACGTTTTGGAGTGAAACACATGTGCCTACTTGTTACTTTCATGCTTTCCATGTTTTCATATCAGATACTTGCTATGTTCATTAGTACACTATTAGTACATGATTTCATTATGTTTTGCTATGTATGTTCACGTAACATGCTAGCCCATTGTTTTACATTTTGAACTGTTCGAACCATTTGTAACCATTTGATGTATGTGAACCATTGGTAATCATTTGATATATGTGAACCATTTGTTGCCATTTGATTAATGTGAACCATTTGTAACCATTTGATATATGTGAACCATTTGTAACCATTTGATATATGTGAACCATTTGTAACTATTTGAACCATTGGGTTAGGGAAGTGATTAGGTAACGGGGCGGGTGTAATGTGTTAAAAGCATGGTGGATACGCCGCTGGTCCTTCCTATATATAAGTGCATTTAACACATTATATATCGTTGCGTTATCTAGATCACTTAGGTAAACGATTTTGAAACAATGTCACAATGATGTTTTCTGAATAATATAAACCATACGAGTTTTGTTAACGAGTTTTACTATATGTTTCACAATTTGATTTCATAAAACAAATGTTTTGGAGTTTAGAATCATGGCTACGAGATTTTATAAATCATATCCAATTTGATTTGAGTTGGTTAGTTATGTCGCAATACCATACTTTTCAAAACAAGGTTTTTAAATAAGTATTGCAACATGCAAAACGAGCCATGAATCTGACACTCACATAAAACCTATGTACTCGCCAGCATTTTTATGCTGACGTATTTTCACATGTGTTTCAGGTACTATAGTTGATGATGATTGATGATGATATTTGTGTACGCTCACATAGGAATGGACGAGGCCTTAGTGACTTGAAAACAATGAAAGACTATTTGTTTATGTTTTGTTTCAAATTCCAATGTAACGTAATACATTGAATTCAATAAAACGAAATTGTTTAATCCATGGTTGTGAAACAATGATTTTGTTACAACTCTCCCCGACTTTTCTGCCACGTTTTGTTGTTTTACGTGGTCAGGGTGTGACAGAAAAGTTGGTTTCAGAGCCAATGGTTATAGGGAATTAGGTTATTAGTAATGCTTTGACCTAGACTATAACCTTCCTAGGACCCTAACACAAGTTATCTTGTGTTTAGTTTTAAAACGATACTGTCACTTATCCTTAAGTGACAACCAGAATAAGAACATAAATTTTGAATCTGCTTTGAAAACTAATCATCTGTTCTAGGATGATTTATTATATGGTTTTGAACCTTCAAAGTTTTCAAGATCCCATCAAAGTTTGGGTCTTATAATGTGAACACGTGCAATCCGGAAGGGTGGACGCCTGTACTCTGAGTTTTCTATCTAAGGCTAGAGTGTTCGTACAAATCCACATAATTGGACCAGTCATTCTTACCTAGGAACTCTTGGAGTGAGTGTCCACTTATAGGCTAAAGCATGTCTTCGCGATACATTAATGGGACCCACTTACTTTGATTAGTCACTGTCTCATTTGTTTGCCTTTGGTAACAACCAAATGGTCACAATCTTCATGCGTTGTCATTTTCTTTTGACTATCTTTTGCTTGTTTCCTCCTATGCCTTCCATTATCTTCAAGATGCCTCTGCATCGCAACAACACTTAAATGTCCGAACCAGGTGCTGCAATTACCCAGCGAATAGGCGTCGTACTCCAGAGGATCGTTGATTTAGCTATTACCATGACCCACCTCAGGGATAAAGCCGTATCAGGGAACTGCTCCTTGGTGCAATCAATGCCACCGTCATCATCCGAATCAAATACCCTGTTTCAAATGTACCCACGGTGGACGATGGGGACATTTGGTTAACATGTGCTGCTTTGCAATCCAAAGCAAAGCTGTTACAAATCCTGCTGCTGCTCAACCTTCAAATTCTGCTTCATATGTCGCCTTGGCATATCTAGTGCCTCAACCTCATGAACTTTCTACCTTGTGTATCGACTTAAGCACGCCTAGTGCAAGGTGTCCAAACACCTCTCGTTACACAAATTTCAAAATCCATATAGGATCTTCTATCCTCATAATTAGATCCTTGTGGATGGGTATCGTTCATCGGAGTCCTTAATTGAATTCTTTGTATGATTCAATACGTACATTACGATTCAATAAGGACAAAGCTGAATTCCTATTAAGATTTTCCTATCTTCATAGATAGATTCTTGAAAATGCTTAAAGTGCCAAATGAAATCTACGGATTGGATTCTTAGTGTGCTTTAAATATCCGTGTCCAAAGATAACAAATTAAAGGTCAAGTTAAACAATTATGTGATTATGTGCTTATGTGTTCCCTTTTATTTTTTTTTTCTGTGATCCAAATTTTTGTTATCCAAATCCTCGTAGAATCTTCCATATCTTTGTATAAGGGATTCATAGTAGGATATCCAAGGGTACTATCTCAAATCCTAAATGGACTTCTACATTGTAGTTAAATCCCTTGGGTTATGAAGTACTATTCTATAATTGGACCCCTTGAGTTGTCTAGTTAAACAGATTGATCCAAAAATCTAGTTAGGAATATCATGTGATGATATAGCTGAAAAGACTCCTTGGTGGTCTAACTAAAGAGATCACTTGTCGATCTAATTAAAAGGACCCTATGGTAGTCTAGTCACACTCATCACAGGTTTGATTTTCTTCCCCTTCACATTATGAAATACACTGTGTGGACTATGCAAGGAATTACGTAATTATGGACGCGTACATAATTATGGAATTTAGTGCACAGAAACCACAGCAAGTTTTGTCATGTGTCTAGAATTGACCCTATTCATTTCCATTTCTGAAGAATACCCATTGAGGAAAATGACTCATTCCGTTCATTTTCGTTTCTGAAGAATACCCATCGAGGGAAATGAATATCCTTTTGATTTTTCCTTCATTTCCATTTCTGAAGAATACCCATTGAGGAAAATGACTCATTCTGTTCATTTTCGTTTATGAAGAATACCCATCGAGGGAAATGTATATCCTTGATTTTTCCTTCATTTCCATTTCTGAAGAATACCCATCGAGGGAAATGAATATCCTTTTGTTTATTCCTTTATTTTCTATTTCTGAAGAATACCCATTGAGGAAAATGACTCATTCCGTGCATTTTCGTTTCTGAAGAATACACATCGAGGAAAATGAATATCCTTTTGTTTAATCCTTCGTTTCCGTTTCTAAAGAATACCCATTGAGGAAAATGACTCATTCCGTTCTGAAGAATACCCATCGAGGGAAATGAATATCCTTTTGTTTATTCCTTTATTTTCCATTTCTGAAGAATACCCATTGAGGAAAATGACTCATTCCGTGCATTTTCGTTTCTGAAGAATACCCATCGAGGAAAATGAATATCCTTTTGTTTAATCCTTCGTTTCCGTTTCTAAAGAATACCCATTGAGGAAAATGACTCATTCCGTGCATTTTCGTTTCGGAAGAATACCCATCGAGGGAAATGAATATCCTTTTGTTTAATCCTTCATTTCCGTTTCTAAAGAATACCCATTGAGGAAAATGACTCATTCCGTGCATTTTCGTTTCTGAAGAATACCCATCGAGGGAAATGAATATCTTTTTGTTTAATCCTTCATTTCCGTTTCTGAAGAATACCCATTGAGGAAAGTGACTCATTCCGTGCATTTTCATTTCTGAAGAATACCCATCGAGGGAAATGAATATCCTTGATTTTTCGTCCTTCATTTCAATTTCTGAAGAATACCCATTGAGGAAAATGACTCATTCCGTTCATTTTCTTTTCTGAAGAATGTCCGTTGAGAGAAATAACAGGATTATGCCTTGCATATCTTTGATGGGTTATTCTACGCAAATAGATAAACACCCTAGATTCCATGCAAGACAAATATTTAACACAGCGTCACAGACAGACTCCTACGAATAAATTTTGGGACGAAATTTCCTAAAGTAGGGGAGACTATGACACCTGTGCCTCTGCGACCATCAAACAAATACCAAACCAATGAAATATTGTATTTCATACTTGGGATTTGTATAAATATGTGTATCTTTTGCACATATCAATTCTTGTTCGATTTCAAGCTTTAAATCGCTTTCTGGAAGGTTATACGCGCACTGATGCGCAAATATAACCAGTTTAACGCAACAAACACTCCAGAATATTGAAATAGGCTTAACGTACCTTAAACAACCTTTACATAACTTAGAAATAAGTTTTGGAGGGTTTGGTGTGGCGAAATCAAGTTTATTCGCTTACAGGGACTAATTTTGACAAACTACGAAAGTATGCCGATTTGTACTGTAGCGAACATTCCGGAACATGACCATAAGTTAAACATACCCTAAATATCCTTTACATAGCTTATAAATAGGCTTTGAGGGGTTCGGTGTGCTAAAATAAACTTTTTGGTCATTCAGGGACTAAAAGCATCAAAAAGTGCATAAGTTTGCATTTTCACGCATATCTTACGTTCTGAATACATCTGGACATCCAAAACTTTATGTAATCATTAAAATACTTTATTTTAGTGATTGGCATGATAAAATTCCATTCGTCGCGTAATTTGGATCGTTTTTCGCATTCGTTCGTGTTTCGTCGTAATTAACCGAACAACGCAACCGTGCGACCAAACGAACCGACATCCGAGATATTTTTGAGCATGTTTCATGTTCCCTATACTTTAAATTCATTTTAGAGCATTGAAATGGGATTAACGGGGCTTAAACGTGTCAAAAATGCATCAAAAACCATGTTTTGCACATTTAGGGACCAAAATTGACTCTGCCATAGTTATCTTAGGAAGGGACCAAAATGAAAAATCTAAATTCCAGCTTGTTCCAGCTGTTACCCTCATTTGCACATGGTTTTAATAAAATTAGGGGCTCCCATGGTTTCACAAAACCATGGGCACACGTGTACGGATGAGATCGAAGCTCGTTTTACGATGAACGATCTTAACGGTTGTGCAAAAACTATATAAACCCCACCCCCTTTGCTCTCAAACTCACATTTGATCTGATTTTCATTCTCTAAGTTGAAGTCTTGCACTTCATGCCTGAGAATAAATTGGATCAAACCTCCTTGGACCTTTTGTAAGTCCTCTTTCGTTCTTTTATGCATTTTTAGCTTGAAAGTCAAACTTTGTTTGACTTTTTGCATTGACCAGTTTATGGTCAATACGAAGTTCGTTTGAACTTCATAACGTGAGTGTAATCATGACGGTTTTTGTCTCTTATGACTAACCTACTGATTACCAAGTTATCTAGGCATAGTTGTGAGTCGTAGTTTCGGCCAAAATGCGTATGCTTGCGTATTTTGTAACCAAACTACTTCTAGGTATCAAAACCTTTTGTTTTGATACCAAACCTGTTTTCTAACTTCGTTAAACATGTTTTAACATGTTTAGCTCGTCACTTTAGGTTTAGTGCTTATGTAGAGTCGTAAGTCAAGCGGTCTAAACAACCGCATAGACTTTCGAACTAGACCCGTTTGGTCGATCATTAGGATCCAACCAAACATGTTTAGTGACCATAGTTGTATAGGGAATAACCTTCTGAGGTTATACCTTATGATCACTTCGTTTAGTTAGTGGTATGATAGGTAATTTATATGCCTTAAGAAAATGACCAAAATGCCCTTTTCACACATAAATTCATTTTAAGCATATGTAACCTAAATTTTGACATCTAAATTGATTAGGTAACATTATTAGACATGTTAAGGCATATAATACTTGTCATAAGACTAGTTAGGCGTTCCGAACTCGTTTTACGTGAACGACGCATTAAAGTAGCGTAAGCTACCTAAACGGGTCGTAATGGGTCGTAAGCACTTAGGTTAGGTTTCATTTTAGTATGTAGGCTTTATTAGACCATATCATATGAGTTCCAATACTCATTTGGTTTACGAAACCTCATACTATCCGATCTTCCGATTTAGGTCCGGTTATTAATGTAGTTACCTATATTAGGTGCCGTTTGATTCTGTGATCCCTCTAGCTTTGCTTGGTTGTTATTCAAGACTTCTAAGCACCCTCAAGTGAGTACATAGTCCCCTCTTTTACTGTTTTTCAAACGTTTTGGGGTGAAACACATGTGCCTACTTGTTACTTTCATGCTTTCCATGTTTTCATATCATATACTTGCTATGTTCATTAGTACACTATTAGTACATGATTTCATTATGTTTTGCTATGTATGTTCACGTAACATGCTAGCCCATTGTTTTACATTTTGAACTGTTCGAACCATTTGTAACCATTTGATGTATATAAACCATTGGTAATCATTTGATATGTGTGAACCATTTGTAACCATTTGATTGATGTGAACCATTTGTAGCCATTTGATATATGTGAACCATTTGTAACTGTTTGAACCGTTTGGTTAGGGAAGTGATTAGTTAACGGGGCGGGTGTAATGTGTTAAAAGAATGGTGGATACGACGCTGGTACTTCTTATATATAAGTGCATTTAACACATTATATATCGTTGCGTTATCTAGATCACTTACGATTTTGAAACAATGTCACACAATGATGTTTTCTGGATAATATAAACCATACGAGTTTTGTTAACGAGTTTCTACTATATGTTTTACAATTTGATTTCATAAAACAAATGTTTTGGAGTTAAGAATCATGGCTACGAGATTTTATAAATCATATCCAATTTGATTTGAGTTGGTTAATTATGTTGCAATACCATACTTTTCAAAACAAGGTTTTTAAATAAGTATTGCAACATGTAAAACGAGCCATGAATCTGACACTCACATAAAACCTATGAACTCGCCGGCATTTTTATGCTGACGTATTTTCACATGTGTTTCAGGTACCATAGTTGATGATGATTAATGATGATATTTGTGTACGCTCGCATAGGAATGGACGAGGCCTTAGTGACTTAATAACAATGAAAGACTATTTGTTTATATTTTGTTTCAAATTCCAATGTAATGTAATACATTTAATTCAATAAAACGAAATTGTTTAATCCATGGTTGTGAAACAATGATTCTGTTACAACACTCCTCGACGTTTCCGCCACGTTTTGTTGTTTTACGTGGTCGGGGTGTCACATCTACAGTCTCTTTTGAAATCACCCTTTTGTTTGCATTTGAAGCATGTCACTTTTGATTTATCGAAGCCCAACTTTGTTGATGGTCCACTGATTGTTTGTCTACCAGTAATTTCCATGAACCGTTGTGCTCTACGAATGCAGCTAGCCAAACACCATCTTAGATCAATGAGTTCCATCTCTTCCGGATCTATCTGGTCGTAGTCTTCCTTTGTTAGTTCAGAATTTCCCATTTTCCCAGCCACCAGACTTTCGTATGATTCCAGAATTGATGCTAGAAATCTCATTTGCTGTTTAGCAGCATTGATGCTCATTGCTGGAGAATTTTTCAACTTTAAGGCAATGTTGCAGAGAATTTCTTCGGGTTCTTCAGAGTTTGATGTTGTTGATGATGAATGATATCCTGGATCGTAGCTTGATGAGCTTTTCTGAGAATCTTTTGTCTTTTCAACACTGAATGGAGTCTTTGGCGATTCACTGACTTTCACCGAAGGTACACTGCCCTTATAGTAAAGACCAACATCCTGTTGATATGATGAACTGCTCATCTTGCTTTGTTTCTGCAATCCAAGCTCGTGACTTTCAATCTTTTCAATCTAAGCATCCAAAGTAATCGTATCATACATCACATCATTTTTCAAAATAAACACAAACGTTTGCCACTGATCAGCTTGTGGTAACGCTTCAATGATTTTATCAATGACTTCCTCACGTGTTTTAGTTATACCAAATCTGTTAAGCTCAGTTTGTAAATGACAAAATCTCTTGATCATTTGCCTCACAGATTCACCTTTTAAACTATCAAACAAATCAAATTCTTTTTTAAGTAATGCAATTTTGTTCTTTTTTATTTGTTTTCCTCCCTCGGCTTTAACTCTCAAAGCTTCCCAGACTGATTTTGACGAACCATCATGATTTAGCAGTGCAAAAATAATATCATCTCTAATGGACTGTTGGATTAAAGCAATCATTTTTTGTTCGTAGGAAATCTTTCTTTTATCTTCATCTAATAAGCAATTGAGATTAATTTCTTCGTTTTTATCATTCACAGGCCGACTGTACCCGAACTCCAGACAAAACCAACTTTCGTGGGCGTAAGATTTTGTCCAGTTCAAAAATCTTTCTCTCCACCAAGTATAATCTTCAATGTTTTCAAGTTTCGATGGCTTAGAATGTGTTCCGTAAAAATTATCATCTTTTATGTTATCGTTTATAGCTTTCGTAATCGTTTTCGGTCTAACGGTTGATGTTTCAGAAGATTCGGAAGTGAAGGCCTTGTAAAACGTGTTGTAAAACTCTTCAGCCATCTCTTTCGTGTACCACACCTTGATTTTTCACTTTCGTTTATCACCTGCAAACGAAACAAACAAACAATCAGTTTAAATGAACCGAATACGTAAAGGTTTGTGAGACTCGTGCCGAAGATTCGCGGACTCGTTTCAAATTTTTTATATGACAATAATGATATTCGGATGAATACTAGATCGGATGAAGTTAAATTGTCAACTTGTTCGGATAGGGTCAACGCTATTCGTTCAGATGAAGTCAACAAAAGTCAATCGAACGGGCTCTCTTAAAATATGAAGTCAATTAAATGTTCACTTGGATCGGATGGGGTCAAAGTCAGTCGATCGGATGGCTTTGACTTTTGACAACTTTATTCAAATGAAATCAACTTGATCGGATGGGTAACCGGACAAATGACCATCCGTCAAATGTGTATTCGGCCGATGATATAAATTGAAGCTTTAATGATTTACTGTAATTTTATTGGGCCGTAGATCAATCTTGAATATTGGGCCACTGATAATGGATTCTAAATACTCTTTTTATGAAATTGATCAACCGGGCAAACTCACTTTCTTTAATTTAGACTTATATTCTCGTGCACATGAATTGATCCTCTCAAACCTGTTAGCATTTAATGATGCACAAGGTTCGATGAATTTTATTGGACCAAGATTGTACCGCCACTGTAGAGTTATAACCAAAACACCATTTAACCGAAATAACACAATATCAAATCAGTTGCATGCAATCAATGAACTTGCACATTAATTGATATTGTCACATGACTGCATGAGCCACTGACAAGTTTCATGTGAGACTATTAACCATATTGGGCAGATAACCTTTGATCATGAGTGGCCGACAACCTTTACACAATTCAAACTACTATTGGGCCTCACACTTTATCTCAAAGAATCTTATTGGGTTGCATGAGTTTCTAAATAGATCGAATGACTTCTCGAGCGGATGGTCACCGCTTGATGACTTGATGACGTAATGTGTCAAACGATCGAATGAATATTCGGTCGAGTGACCATTCGATAAATGAGGCTTTGATTACAACTTTATATCACATGCAACCTATTTTAATTGTTTAGCCTTCACGTGATAGCATGACAGAATAAATGCAAATGATTGGACCGAGATACTGACTAATCACGTGATAATAACATCATTCACATGCACACCTATCTACTATTAACCGACAACATTAATGGGCTACTCTTGATACACTTTATTGGACTGCACAACTGATAATGGATCGAATGAAATGTGTCAATGGATCAAATGACTATTCATTCGGATAGTTATCCGATCATGTGTAATGTCAAAATGTAATATGCACAAGTCAAACCAAACGAATGAATATTCGACCGAATGGCAATATTTCACAAACCTTTCAAATGGACTTATGTCCGGATGGTCATCCGAACGGATGGCCATCCGGGTGAACAATAAGAACACCGAATAACATGTTTTTCGGTAAAAAAAAATCTCGATTTCTCTCAAAATACTTGGATTTTGGATCTGAAATTTGTAGGCTTATAAAATCATGATTTTCGCACAATATGTTAAAATTTCAGCAAATTTTAACCGTGAAATCCTTGTTAATTTTGCGTTTTTGTGTCAAAAAGTGAAGAAAGTGAGTAGAGGAATAAATTTGACAAATCTGATGCGAAAAAGGATCTGAATCTGATGAAATCATGTATAATCTTGCGTATCTGATCCGTGCAATCGAGCTCCTGCTCTGATACCACTTGTGAACGCGTTGTAGGACCGTAAACACTCCCGAACGATTGCGAACCGACACGTGCGACGTGCGGAATTCGTGCATGTGTGTGGACCGAACACAAGAACGTAATATGATCGTGATTCTTTTGATAATCTGACAGAATACAAGCACCGTGAATCACTACCTTTGCTACTTTCTCTCTCTAGTTTCTCTCTCTAACCTTCAAAGCTCCAAATAGCAAATGTGGCAAAAGTCCTAAACTAGTACCCTAAGCCTCCTATTTATAGGCAAAGGCATAAGGGATTCCCGTTATTTACAAGTATGCCACGCCTTATATAAACTAGACTTTTCTCTAATTTTAACAACATAAAACCATGTCTTTAACAGATTTCTGCTACGAACTGGATTAACAGAGGCGATAGACATTAGTGCACTCACAAAGTCCAGATAGTCTTCCCTTAGATCCTTTTTTAGACTAGAGTTGCTAAGTGGTTCATGAGATGCGTTTTGACTGACCTCTTTAGTAAAGTCTTCAAGTCTGTCTACTTTTATAAACTCTGAAGACATGATTGCTGAGCCTCCTTATCACTTTTACCCTTGCTTTTGAAAGCAGCTATCTTCTTAGCCTGCACATGTTTCACCTCAAGGTACTCTTGCAGATTTTTGGGCTTTTGTTATCTTTTGGGGGATGGAAAGGTAAGTCGGCTAGGGTCAGTTGTGGAATAGAAGGACTATATCTCTTTAGATATGTTTAAAGTCCAATGGATCAAGAATATTGGGTGGAAGTTTTGTTGGTGAATGAATAGTGATTGAAGTGGTAGTGGTGGTGGAAGTGTGAGATGTAGTGGTAGTGGTGGTTGTATGGGTAGGAGATGCATCAGGAGTTTCTTCATCATCATCTTGGACAATTAATTTAGTTCTTGTTGGGCCCTTGAAGGTTTGTCCATTATTATTGATTTAGTAGATTCGGCTAGGTGTTAGTTGAATGGATTGGGCTTGTAATTGGGTTGGTGGGGGCACCATGGGCTTAGGGTTTAGGGGGAGTTGTTGGCTTAACTCTCCTATAAATACATGTTTTGTAATCATTGTTTAGGTTGTCGACTCTATAGTCTTTTGTAGAAAACTTGTATCAGACAATTCTCAATTGTATGCAAGTTAAACCTTTGGTGTTGATTATTCTGTTCATCTTATTTTCTTTGTGTTTGTTATTGAATCAAGTTTGATTGTGTGATTCCGCCACCAATCAAACTAGTTGTGATGTCATTGTTTGATCCGATTTTGGGACTTACAAATGGTATAAGAGCTTGTTGTACTTGTTTCTAGCCTCAGATCGATATCACACTGATTCTGGCTGATTTCGGAAGTGCTGTGTTGCTGTGTTTGAAGACTGCTTTGAAGAACAGAAGAATTCGGATAATTTGCTATTGTTTTGGATAATCTGCTGTTGTTTTCAAAGAAGTTTTGGGGTTTTTCGGATAATCCGCTACTGTTTTCGAAGAAGTTCTAGGATTTTTCGGATAGTCTGCTACTGTTTTCGAAGAAGTTCTAGGATTTTTCGGATAATCTGCTGCTGTTTTCGAAGAAGTTCTGGGGTTTGCAAGTGATTTTGGATAAACTGTTGAAGATTATTTGAAGATTACCTTGTAGATGCTGGTGTTTCGAATAATTCTTAAAGATCTGCTACTGTTTTCTTCGAAAACTTTAAAGAAGATTGCTTCGAATATTTCGAAAAGTTTATTGCCAGATTTTTCGGGATTTCGGTTACCTAGTTTAATAGATTTGAAGATTTCTCCAAACATTTTCGAATATATCAGGATCCCTGATTTTTCGAAAGTTTGTTATTTGGCACTTTCTATTTTGCCGGTCTCGAATAAACTGTTTTGAAAAGACTGTTTTCGAATAAGTTTGCTGGATTTATTCGAGAAGGATTTCGAACAAGATGATTTCGAAAAAGGGTTTCGAGTGGCACTGTTCCATATAACTGTTGAAGTTTTCGAATTTCGAGGTTTTCGAACAAGATCATTTTTCTCAAATAGCTACTGTTCCGAATTAAGTTGGGTTTTGAGAAGACTATGTTGGGAAAATTAGTGAATGGATATTTAATTAATTTATAATTTAGTGAAATTATAATTACTAATTAAACTCCATATATGAAACTCTTGGGTAGAGTTTTATGTCACTTGATTAGCTTTTATTAGAGTTTTATGTCTCTAATTAAATCACAATTAAGTGAAACTTTTATTAGAGTTTTATGTCTTTAATAAAATCACCAATTAAGAGAAACTCTTCACTACCCACAATTCTTGTAAAAAATGGTAGGCTTTGTGACTCATTGGAATGATGAGAAAACTACAAGAGTAAGATAATATGTATGAAGAATTCTTGGAGAAGTGGTGAAGACTTGAACATCCATATGTTGGGAATTATAGAGAGATGAGTTTTCTCTACTCGATTCCATCACCTTCGTATCATTATTTTTCCACAAGTTCAAACACTATAATTCTATTCGGTGTAACCTCGGGCGCGTGGCCATTTCCGGCAGTACAGACTGCTTCGGCTGTTGTACCCTGGGAGACAGACGCGTCGTCTTTAGTAGAGGCGCGAAATCTTTTTTAAGGGAAGCGTGTTGAACACGTGCCTCAGCCATAACCGTCAACATTTGTTTGTTACTTTTGTAGGAAATTATTGTACAAGAAGACGTGGTTCAAGACTTCGTTGAATCCTAAACAACGGACTAAAAACACAACAAACCATACAAATAGACGCGGTTAAAGAAGAAGTTGAAGACTTTATCTTTTGAAGATATTGGTTTGAATCGATTGTTTTATTAAATATGCTGTTCATATTTATTTTCGTTTGAATTTGTACACGGTTCATGTGCTACAATTTCTCAGATTTTTTTATTAGTTTTATTAATAAAAATGTGACCCATTTCCTACAGACTATTGTTCCAAATTGCTGGGTTTCGAATTTGGACTTTATATTAGTTGGTAAACTTAAAAATGAGGACGTTGTAGCACTGCCTGTTCCAAAAATACAAGGAAGGCTGCACATGTTATATTCTGTTTTGCTATTAAAAAAATGGCAGATTTGAAAAATTATTCCGTTTTGCTATTAAAAAAAATAACTTACTAAAGAAAGATAAAAGGTTAAGTCAAAATAGGGCTGTTCAAATTGCTCGGCGCTCGACGCTCGTTCGATGCTCGCTCGAAAAATGCTCGGAATTTGCTCGTTCGATTCAGCTCGATTGAAAAAATGCTCGGTTCGAATCGGTTCGGTTTGTAAACGAACCGAGCACGAGCAAAGGTCTGCTCAGTTCGGTTCGGCTCGGTTGGCTCGATTTATTTTCTAATATGTATATATATTTGTGTGTGTATCATTTTTAATGAAATGACTATAGACCAACATCAACAATGTATGGTCCAAGATCCAAATAAAGCCCATTTAAGTAATTAGAATTGAAATTCAATATCAATGGTCCATTGTCCGATACTTAAATGTCAATTTGAGTAATTGAGTCAAAATTTTAAATATTAAAATGTGAATCGTCGATCAATACTCAAGTCTCAACCCACCATACGATTCAGAAGTACAAGACCCTAATCAAAACCCCCCATTGGCCATCGTTATTCGATTCTTCATCGCCACTCACCAAGACGACAATTCGCTAGGGTTTTACTTCAATCGGTTCATCCAATTTCAAACTTCCGATAAAACAAGGGTATGTTTCAATCGGTTGACAATTTATCTTCCCGCTTAGCTAATCTCGATAGAACTAGTTGAGTGTTTTTGTATTCCTTGTTATTTGTTAAATTTTTACTTGTGTTCTATTCGACGAAACATAAGGGACGAAAATTGCACTTTATTCTAACTAGCACTCTCATCGTCACTTTCCTTGTTTGTTCTACGACGCTCGATACTCGCTCGACGTTCGTTCGAAAAATGCTCAGATCGAAAGACGTTCGCTCGACTTTGGCTCGGTTGAAAAAACGCTTGGTTCGGTTCGGGTCGGTTTGTAAACGAACCGAGCACGAGCAAAGGTCTGATCGGTTCGGTTCGGCTCGTGAACAGCCCTAAGTCAAAATATCTAAATTAAAGGCAAACTAGAGAGAAATCATCTACTTACCATTTCGCCACCATTTGAAGGTTTCACCCACTTACTAATACCAATGTACATCAAAAATCAACTTAAATAAAAGTACAAAAGCCAAAACATAACACAATATAAGCACATGTTACAACAGCCTAATGCACCAACATATTACAAAATAATAATATATAATGGCAGATTTGAAGTGTATCAAATATTGTTGGACACCAAGTTAATTATGAAACAAGATAGCCGCATATGACATATGTGATTATTGGGATCAAATAAGTCATTAAAAGCAAAAGCTTCAATCCTATTCAAAGGAGTTAAAATAGAAGAAGGCTGCTGAAACTAGGGCTGCGGATATCTTCTATATTTTTTCTGAACGGCGAAACTTTTATTAAATATTTAACGGCGGGTATCTATATGATATAGCGATTTAGTATTCTCGATTTTCATGTATATGATACTATTTATCTTAACCAACATTTATTGAAATGTCAACAACCGAGAAGTGATAAGATACTGATATCTAGTTTTGTACTTACGCATTGCAACATAAGCAAATAGTTGTCTTCCAAGCTAGTATTACTTACTGTCCTACAACTTGTGATTCATATGAACAAAATAGTTGTGTTATTTCAGTTTTTATTCGTATAAACTTGATTATTCTAATATGAATGTACGATTATCGATTTTTTTTACTGGTAAGTGCTTCCAAAATCATTGACATAGTATGATTAACGGTTGTGTCGGAGTCAATGTTGGTCGGAAATATTAACCGTTGATAGGAACGACAACATTATAATATATGTTTTTTGAGAATTAAAATAAACTATAACTAACGCAGTGACTTATAATGTGACAATAAAATTTTAATATATATGGGGGTAAAAGAGAAAAACTTAATGAAATACATTTTCCCTTCAAAAAATAATTGAATCAAATAAAAAAAACCCCACACTATTGTGTTCATAACAATCAAAACTCTTCCGGGATACTTTGAAGGGCAGGTTTCCAATGCCTACTGCAATCAACGTTCACTTGATCAAAATTCACTCTCTTCACCTTCACCGTATCATTCACCAGTGCTTTTAGTGACTTTGTCGACGCTAATGATCTCGATAACTTTCTATGATTAAATCCTTTAATACGATTCTCTTTATTGCCATCGCTATTCTTAATAACTTGCTCCAAATCTCGCCTTTTAATCAAGATTTTCATCCTCACAACCCCACCATCTTCCACCGTTCGAGAAACCATTCCATCTCGAACAGCCACAGCCTTAAGAATCTCCAGACTTTTCGTAGCCATTTGATAGTTTCTTGCCTTTGAATAGGATCGCCCTTTGTCTTCTTTATTTTTTTGGTTTTGATGATTGGGAATAAATATCCATGGAGAGACTAATAAGTAGCATGGTTTATATAGGTGAAGATGTATATAAAAATTGAATAAAAAAATGTAAACTCAACTTAGACTATTAGGGTATACGGTGTGGTGCGGCAAAGGGAAGTGGCAAAGTGGTTTGCCGCGGCAACATCGCCGCCAACCCCTTTGCCGCGTCGGTTTGTTTGTCGCTCTGTGACATATTGCCGATCGGGAACATGAGAGAGTGAGGGTAGTGAGAGAGAGAGAGGGGATATTGTGGGTGGAGTCCATTCCTATCTCAATCAATCACAATTTTTTTCTTTTTTTAAAAAAAAAATAGTTTACCACTTTACCAAGTGTTTAAACCATTGCCAACACTTTTCACCAAAGTTTAAACACTTTTAACTGATTGACATGGCGCGCTCTGATTGGTCGGTTTTTTGGTTTGCCACTTCAAAGTGTTTAACCACTCCTTACACCCTTAGGTGGCTCAAATGAAAGAAGGAGAATGTCAAATATTGGGTAAAGTTCTTGTACAAATAATCTTAACATACTAAACATACAAATTGAAGGAAAACTCAAAAAGACAAGGTGGCATTTTTGTAATTATCAATAACTATCAAAGTTACTCTACAAATATACCTAAAAAAACCTAACCACTCCCCCCACCCCCAAAAAAAACCTAAACCCCCCAACCCCCAAAAACCCAAAAAAAACCTACCCCCCCCACCCCCCAAAAACCTAAAAAAACCTAACCCCCCCCCCCAAAAAAAAAAAAACCTAAAAAAAAAACTAACCCCCCCCACCCCCAAAAACCTAAAAAAAACCTAACCCCCCCACCCACCCAAGCTAAAATGCTAAAAACTAAACCCCCAAAAACCTAAAAAAATCTAAAAAAATAAAAAAAACACACACACAAATTATTTTATTTTATTTTTTTAACATTTTTTATTAAAAAAGTCGCTACTTTTAGTAGCAGCCAAAAAAAAAATTTTTTTTTCTAACGAAATGTAGCGATTTTTTAATAAAAAATGTTAAAAAAAAATTGTGTTTTTTTAAGTATTTTGGTTGTAACTTTGATAGTTGGTGGTAATTACAAAAATGCCACCTTGTCTTTTTGGGTTTTCCTTCAATTTGTATGTTTAGTATGTTAAGATTATTTGTATTTGATCTTTTGCCGTCAAATATTACTTGTAAGATGTTTAAAAAGTGTTGTACTTACTTCGGTCTAATTATATCACAGTCTAACACCTAAGGCACGCGCTTACCGACGCCACCATGCACATGGAAATGAGGTGTACAACATTAAACTAGGAACTCTTTAATTCATAAAATCTATAGAAATAAGAATTGGATGAATGATTGAATTCCTTTTTTTTGTTGTTATAAAATTAGAAGGAATCGGAATGGAATGGTTTGAATTCCTTCATATTCTTTGGTTGACCGAATTCAACAAACCTTCTATTCTACACATAAGAGGAATGTTTTAAACTAAATGGAATTCTAACTAGAAGATTCAAATGCCCCATCTTCCTTATATGAAGATGGTGGATTCAACAATCAGTTTTACAGTGGCCAGGGGCCAGGCTACTTTAAAAGCTGTTTCGGACAAACTGATCAAACACGAGAAAACATGTCTTGAGGAGTCTTGACAACCAACACGTGTTTATCTCATTTACTTTTGGTACTGTTGGTTTCCATACACCAATGGTTATGGATCTACTTAGACGACTTCAAAGGGTCATGCATAGTAATTTTATAATCTTAAGATCTATGGATTGGGTTTTAAGAGACTTGGTTTTCTATTTAAAAAAAGGGTAGTGGCGTAACTTATTGTCCGCTTACCATATATATCAATTTAATTTCCATTATAGAGTTAATAAAAATATAATATCATATATGGATAAAAAAAAAACATATAATACATACTAACTTCAACCGATCCCATTGACACGATCTAGACTTACCTAAAACACAATAATTACATAGGATTTGTCACACATATATTAGAAGCAAGGGTAAGGATCAAATAGGAAGTATAATTTGGGTAGGAAGGATAGGAAGCAATGTGGTTGTGACATGTGGCAAGAGGAAAATAAATAAGGAGGGGCATTTTAGTCAACCAACAATTAGTCTCATGAAACCCTAAATCTAAACAACACAGTTCAAAAAAAAACCGTCTTTCTCTTTTACAATTCATCTCATCCCCACATCACCACCACCATCAACCACCCCCCCCCCCAATCGCCACCACTTCGTCGCCCACCGCTACCACAACCGTCACCCCACCCCCACCACTCTGTTACCGTCCACAGCCGAAGATCTCTTAATCCCGATTCAAGCTTGACACATCAGCCTACAAAAGAGATTAACAGATCGACATCGATGGTGTTCTCTCCGATGCGTCGTTCATCGCCCTCGTCGTCACCGTGAATGTCGAATGGATTGCGTTTTACGGAAGCTGAAGCTGTTTGCTGTTAAAGGGAGCTATAGGGAATTCTTAATATACAAAAAGTGATTACGTTGTTGACTGAATTGTGTTTCGATGTCGCAGCTACTAGGAATCTTGTATTTGCCTTCATATAAAACTTGATTATGAAGAAATTTCATCTCTCTATATTTGCAGACTAACCAAACTTTCCAGATACAAGAATACAAGGTGATGTTTTTAAGGTGATTTGAGATTTGAACCTGGCAACTTTGTCACCTAATTGTTTCTTCATCCAATCCCAAATATATCTTCATTCTTGCTTGTTACTGAACTAAAAAAGGATTTTAGTCAACTGTTGCGTTATATGATATTGAGTTATGGATCATTTTATCCTTTTGTCTTTTTTATATTTACCCACTATTTTATGATATTCATGCATTATTTTATCCAATGCCTTTGATACCTAACATCTTTTGTTTGTAACCATTGCGTTTTAGATATAAATGGATCAATTGCGTTTTATTTTGTTTGGATCAGTTGCTTTTTAGATATTATAAATCGATACACAGCATTTTAATACAAAATATATAACATCTTATATATAAAAAACACATTTTTATGTGTTTTTAGTCTATTGCGTTTTAGAAAGAACATTTTCCTTTATGTTTTTAGGCCATTGCGTTTTAGAAAAAAAGTCATTTTTAAGTGTTTTCTGGCCATTGCGTTTTAGGAAAACACATTTTTGAAGTGTTTTTAAACATTGCGTTTTAGAAAAAAAGACATTTTTAAGTGTTTCTCGCCATTGCGTTTTAGGAAAACACATTTTTTGAAGTGTTTTTAGTCCATTGCGTTTTAGGTAAAACACATTTTTATGTGTTTTCAGTCCATTGCGTTTTAGAAACTACACTTTCTTTTGAGTTTTTAGGCTATTGCGTTTTATAAATAACACATTTCTTTGTGTTTTCTGGTCATTGCGTTTTACAAATAAGACATTTCTTTGTGTTTTTGTTGCATTGCGTTTTAGAAAAATGTCATTTTTTAGGTTTTTTTTCCATTGCGTTTTACGCAACTGGGTTTTCAAAATTTTGTTTCGAAAATATAGCAATAGTATACTTGTTTTAAAGATAAAAAAACACTCGTTTTTTTGGTGCAATTTTTATAAAAAAATAATGTCGTATGAAAAAGTTATTAACGTTTAAAAAATGAGGGGGAATTGGAGGAGAGAGAAACTATTGCCTTGTATTGACTATAATGCCCCTAAACAAACTCAAACGCCTCTTTTCTTCACTTAAATTTTCATCATTTAATCTTAGCCCTTAATTAACTAAATTGACGGTCAAGATCACTTCCTACCCTTCCTAGCCAAATAATCTTCCTATTGTATCTCCACCCTAGGTTAAGGATGCAAATCATATGATTCTTAAAGGGATTTTTACATATTTCCTCCTCCTAAGCTGCTTTATTACGTATTTACCCAAACATAATTCCCTTAATGTAGGATTCAAATATCATAGTTCATCCCAAGTTTACCCTTCTGTACCTTTCACTGGCTTGTTGCAAGATTTCATCCATACTTTTAATTATTATTGATTTGAAATTCAAAATTTTATTTAAAAGTTTTAAGAACACCGTGGCAATTGGCTAGTAAGTTATATAAAAGAAATCTTAGGTATAATGTTTAGTTTTGATGCTTCATGAAGGAGTAAATTAACCTCTCCATTCATAAAATATCTCTTTGTAGATGGTAATCTATTATCTCAGAATGAAATAAGACATTTGTATTAGTTGTTTTCAATTTGATACACATAACGGTAATCTAACAACACATATTTTTCTTATGTAATACGTAAAATAATATTATTATTACATTTTATAGTTGTTAGCATAATTTTGGTTTTAAAACAAACGCATCCCTCTTTATATATTTGAAGAGGTATGGTTCCAATTCCCTGTCCACATGGCAAGGATCACACCACTTTTCAATTATACATGGCGCCTACATCAGCAAAACAATCCAAAAGCTTCTAGAAACTTTCGGAAGACGTCAAGGTAGCACCAAAGATGCTCCATCCGACAAAAAGGACAAAACGTGTCACCAGTCGCTGAACGCCACATAGGCCTGCGACAAATCAGGGGGCAGAGCTGACAACGCCAGTACAACGTTTCCAGCATGGACAAACGTAAGCGCGCCACGTGTACCACTACACCGACTATGGCAGAGGAGACCAAGAGGATATTCCCCTTGGTCGGACAGCTGGCGCGCAACCACAGCTGGCACAACTGCTCCTCCCTCCTTCACCCTCCGGCTATAAATAGGACCCTTTATTCAGGTTCATCCATCTTACTCTCTATACTCACACACTCAACACACACTGTTTATTCTTCCTCAGAACAGTACTTATTCTCACGCCGGAGCCTGGTTAAGAGGGAAACCCCCATATTCCCCTCTAAACGAGACTAACGGTGTTGCTGTTTTGCAGGATCCAGGTCATTTCCACGAGTAAGAAAGGAGATTGAATCCACAGGAGAAACGATCCTACAGATTAACCTTAGTGTTATTCTGTGTTTCATCATTGGCGCCATCCTCTTTTTGCAAAACCACCCTCATCTCTTTTCTTTTTGAACAACACTCGTCAAAAATGGCTGAACAAAACCCTTCACACCAAGTAGACGGAGAAGTTTCTTCCTTTGAACTCGTTTCGGACACAACACACGTCCAAAGGGGCCAAAGGAACGAAATCATCCAAGAAGGGCAAACAAAAATGAGTTTCCTAGTATTTTTGGAAGTGCCTCCAGGGTTGTTAGCCAAACTACAACTGGGCCTACTTTCCAGCATCCGACTAGGATAATCACCCAAACAATGGAGCCACTTTCCAACCTCCACCCGGGATAGTCCAACAGACACCCCCACCAGTGCAAACACCAAGCCATGGAGCTGGCCCCTCAGCTCCATCGGAACAAGCACAGTTAAATTTCTCTGTTCTTTTAGGGCTACCCGAAGGAAAAACTCTGGCTTCCTGGTATGCCGAACAGATGGCATCTATAAACCTCGTTTATACACAACTTAGCGCACAACAAGCTTTGCTCCAAGCACAAGCTAACCAGTCGGCATTCGTCACCCCACCGCAATGGTCTCTGAGTACACACACGACTCAGTAGATGAATGCGTGGAATTTACGCCCAGAGAAAGGACCTGTGCCAAACATCAGAAATCCAAGCGCGCATGACACGCGCGACCCTTATGGCGAAACAGAAAGCAATTATGTCCAAAACCCGCAAAGAAGGCCAATTCAAAGTCGTTTGGGCGCGCGCAATATGAACACTGAATGGGATGATGAAGAAGACGACCCAACATACAAAGGGGAGAGCACGGTATTCAGCAGACTACACCCAGAACATGAATCGTACAAACCAGCTAAGCGCGCAGGGTACAACCCAAAAGCAGAGCATGACTACACCCTGATCTATCGTCCAGACGACATGGCCGAGAATTCAAAGTTCATCAAGGAAATCGCCACAGCTGCTATAGACAAAGTTGCCACATAATGTAGGCAAATACAATGGTTTGACAGACCCCGATGATCACCTTCAGGTCTTTAATGGTGTGGGAGCAACAGGTGGGTGGAATTTACCAACTTGGTGTAATCTTTTCGCGCAAACATTCGACGGCGCAGCGCGCATTTGGTTTAACAGCCTACCAGCAGGAAGGATTAAATCATGGGTCGATTTTCGATAGAAGTTCCTAGCACACTTCCCTCAACAACAAAGACACACCAGAGACCCGGCCGATTGTCTGAACATATGGTGCAAAGACCACGAAAGTGTGGAAGATTTCATCACAAGATATAACAAAGAATGTCTGGAAATTGGAGACGTAGGCAAAAAGATGATGCGCGCGCATTTCATGAGAGCAGTCAAGTGCGATGATCTAATCAAGCGTGTAAAGGGAAGAGACGGAGGACCCAAAGATTAGGAAACCTTCATTGAAGCAGCCAAAACCATCGCACAAACAGACAAACAGTTGACTGGTGATGATCACCGTCAGCGCGAATATAACCACAATGACCGACACAACAAAAAGGGTAGAAGCCAACCATGGAGGGCGTCCGGTCACAGAGAAAGAAGCCCAGCAAGGGAGGATGTGCGCCACACAATCAATCAGATAGCCCACCGGAAAGAGGTAAAAAGAGAAAACAGGGAGAAACAGTGGACACCACTAACAAAGACTCCTTCCGAGGTCTTGGCCACTGAGAATCACCAGTTCAAACCACCCCTACAAATGCGAAACAAGAGGGGTCAAGATCCCAATCTTTTCTGTGAATTTCACAAAGATACAGGCCACCTAACAGACGACTGTTTCAGTTTAAAGCAAGAAATAGAAAGGGCCTTGAGAGATGGAAAACTCACTCATTTGGTAAAGGGCGGAAAGCGCGATTACCGCCAAATTCAAAGAAGAGATGAAGGGCCAGATAACAAAAAACTCAGGAAACTAGAAACCCACATGGTTCAAGGAGGTCCACGAAAACCAAGGAAAAATTACAACAAGCGCACACAAGACGACTCGTGGCGCGAACGACAAGTTCTTTTTCCAGTTGTAAGAGGAGGCCCAAGAGAAAGAAGGCCCATAGTAATCTCGGGAGTAATCGGCCACTACCAAACCAACTACATCTTCATTGATCCAGGGAGCACCGCGGATATCATATATGAACAATGTTTTAATCAATTTGATCAAGAGGACAAGGCGCGCCTAGAACCTGTTGACTACCCACTCACTGTTTTCTGCAATGAAGCCGTCTTTCCTCTCGGAAAATATCATTCCCGGTGTTACTCTCGGATGGAAGAAATTCAAGAACCGAAGAAGTCACGTTTATGGTGTTACCCGCGCACTCGAGACATGATATCCTCCTAGGAAGAGAGTCTCAAGGAGATTTCAGCATGATTTGTTCTTGTCCGCATTCAGCTGTGGGATTCCCAACAGAAACAGGAGTAGCAATAATATACGCAAGCAAGGAAGTCCTAGCAACAGACGAGCTCAGACCAACAAAGGCAAGTAAACCAGCACCACGCGCGGAAGCAGAGAAATGGGTGTTGAACAACGCATTCCCAGAACAGACAGTTACATTAGGACCTGCAATGTCCGATCTAACGCGCGCGGCGCTAAAAAAGTTGTTGTTCCAAAACATGGATGTGTTCGCCTGGACACCAGCTGACATGGTGGGAGTTCCACGGCACATAGCAGAACATCGACTAAACGTCTCAGAAGAAGCAAAACCGGTGGTGCATGCCAAGCGCCACTTGGGAGATATAAAGCACGATGCTATGAAAGAACAGGTGATGGAGTTGTTAAATGCGGGAATCATCAGAGAAGTCAGATACCAAACATGGGTGGCAAGCCCGGTAATGGTACAGAAGCCAAACGGTAGTTGGAGAATGTGTGTCGATTACAAGGATTTAAACAAAGCATGTCCGCGTGACTGTTACGCTTTACCAGACATTAACGAAAAAATTGACTCGCTGGCAACATTCAGATGGAAGTGCTTCCTTGACTGCTACAAAGGGTACCACCAAGTCCAAATGGCCGTCCAAGACGAAGATAAAACCGCATTCCGCACACCGACAGGGCTATACTGCTACACCAAAATGCCTTTCGGTTTAAAGAATGCAGGGGCCACTTACCAAAAACTGATGAATGAAACGTTCAAAGACGCCATCGGCAACTATATCGAAGTATACATGGACGACTTGGTGATTATGAGCAAGGAAGAAAGCTTGATGCTGGTAAATATCCAGAAGACATTTGACACGCTGCGCAGTGTGAGTATCAAGCTAAACCCAGCAAAATGTTCTTTCGGCATGGAAGAAGGGAAATTCCTGGGTTTCATCGTTACAAAAGATGGTTTCAAGGTGAATCCTGAGAAAGTTCAAGCAATCGAAAGAATGCCTTCCCCATCAACCATCAAAGAAATGCAAAAATTGGCAGGACGTCTAGCAGCACTGAATCGCTTCCTGGCCAATCACGTAGCTAAGTCTTTCCCGTTCATCAAAACACTCCGTAATTGCATGAAGAAAAGCCAGTTTCAGTGGACTCCGGAAGCCGAGAGCGCGTTCCGCGAGATGAAAGATTGCCTCATCAAATTGCCAACGTTGACTGCACCAATCATGGGGGAACCTTTGGTGCTATATTTATCAGCTTCTGACAGAGCAGTGGGAGCAATGTTACTCTATGATCATCAAGGTGTCCAAACACCAGTTTACTATGTGTCCCGAACCTTGACCGACCCAGAAACTCGGTACGCCATCATGGAGAAACTAGTACTCGCATTGATCCATGCATCAAGACGGTTGCGAAGGTACTTTGCTAACCACGTCATCCATGTGTTAACAAACTACAACATTGGCAACATCCTCGCAAGACCAGAAATTTCAGGAAGGTTAGCAAAATGGGCAATAGAACTTGGGGGCCATAATGTGGTCTTCAGGCCAAGACCAGCTATCAAGGGCCAAGTGCTAGCAGACTTCATGACCGAAGTGCCTGGCGACAAAGATCGAGAATGTAAGGCAATGGAAAAAGCCGAGAAACAGCAAGTAGAAGAACTGTGGCTGCTATACACAGACGGCGCGTCTAACGAAGACGGCGCAGGTGCAGGGCTTCGACTGGTGAGCCCTGACAAACATGAATTCACCTACGCCATTCGTCTGGATTTCAAGAGTACGAACAATGAAGCTGAATATGAAGCTTTTCTTGCTGGCTTAAAATTGGCAATCAAAATGGGGGTCAAACGCATTGAAGCGCACGTAGACTCCATGCTAGTGGCCGGGCAAATCAATGGGCAATACGAAGCCAAGGGAGATGTAATGGCGCTGTACTTGAATCAAGCGAAGACATTGCTGCAAACCTTCTATTCTTACAAGGTGCACCACATCAACAGAAGCGAGAATAAACCAGCAGATGCGTTGAGTAAACTCGCATCTACAAGTTTTCAACACCTGTCAAAGGATGTGCGCATAGAAGTTTTGAGCAACCCATCGGTGCCACTAAGGGAAGTAAGCGTCATTCAAGTAGGAACAACGTTATGGATGACTCCCATAATCGCATACCTTCAATCCGGGATACTCCCGGAGAACAAAGCTGAAGCGAGAAAAATCCAGTACAAGGCTGAACATTATCAGATGGCTGATGGAATTTTATACCGAAAGTCATACCTGGGGCCATTGTTGAGATGCGTTGGCCCCGAAGACATAAATTATCTGATCAGAGAAATACATGAAGGAATCTGTGGTATACATGCCGGGCCGAGAATGGTGGTGGCAAAAGTGATGAACGCCGGGTATTACTGGCCCGGGATGCATCTAGACGCGGTAAAAGAGTTGAGGAAATGCAGTGGATGCCAAAGACATGCTCCCAAGACGATGCGCCCCCAAAATGAATTGGTACCAGTCACAACTGCATGGCCTTTTCAACAGTGGGGAATCGATATGGTTGGCCCCTTCCCAGAAGCTCCAGGTGCTGTCAAATTTATAATAGTCGTAGTCGACTATTTCACAAAATGGGTAGAGGCAAAGGCACTTGCATCCACCACATCCACTGTCGTCAAAAGATTCATATGGGAACAAATCATATGCCGTTTCGGATTACCACTCAGAATCATCACCGACAACGGGACGAACTTCGCCGCAGATGATCGTCAACAGTGGTTTAAAGAATTACACATTGAGCATAACTTCTCCTCGGTCGCGCACCCGCAGGGGAATGGTCAAGTGGAAGCCGTCAACAAGAGTATTGTCGACGGAATCAAGGCAAGGTTAGGAGAAAAAAGAAAAGGCTGGGTTGATGAACTGCCCAGCATATTATGGGCCCACAGAATAATGCCGAAGACAAGTAACGGAGAAACACCGTTTAGCTTAGTATATGGGTCCGAGGCAGTGATACCGGCAGAGATAGGATTGCCGTCACCACGAATGCTCTCCATGAACCTGATCAACAATGAAGAAGAAAGGAGGATCGACCTAGACCTCCTAGAAGAAAGGAGAGAGATGGCGGCAATCAACGAAGCAAAGTACAAAACGAAGTTGGAGAAGTATTATAACTCCAAAGTCCGAGTCTGCACCTTCAACCCAGGAGATTACGTCCTAAGAGACAACGAGGCTTCCAATGCCGAAAAACCAGGGAAACTGGCTCCAAAGTGGGAAGGTCCATATGTTATAGACGCATTACTCGAAAAGGGAGCCTACAAGCTACGCACCATCAACAACAAGGAGGTTCCACGAACCTGGAACACTCAACAGCTGAGAAGGTGTTATATGTAAAAGAGTTATGTAATTGAAATGGCTGAATCGCCGACACATTTATCGTAATACAAGAAGTGTTTGGCTATCTTTATATCATGCAAATTTCCTGTCATAACTGCATATTATACTTTGGGCGTACACGAAAACACCAATGGCTCGACCATAGGAAACGTTGTAGACCTCCAAGGCTTGTCACAACCAAGTGCACAGCCGGGTCAGAAACACAACCAAAGCCTACAAAACGCCAAAACAAAACTTCGTGCCCACACAAACACGAAAATATCGATAGCATGGTAAGTAAACATTGTAAGGCTCTCAAAGCTGAACACAGCTGAGCCCACACAATAACCTGCAATTCGATCACTTCGTAGTCACAAACCAAACCGCGCACATCTACGACAGAACAAATGTTGTAGCTAACACATCACAACCTGTCAGCGCCATCATTCATTCGTGACACCTAATCAAAGTAATTTTACATGCACATATTATGACGATAACAAAATTCGCATAAAACAAAGGCAAATATTAACATAACAAACGTCAAGCATAGTCAACTGTTCACAAACATAACGGGTAAGCAAAAAATTGTTCAGAAAGATTGTTAAACGATTACAAGGCCGTTTAAAGCCATACACGACACGCAGGCCGAAATCCTTCACTTGGGATGACTAGTCCCAGCACCGCCAGACATGTTACCCTCATCACCAAGAGCCTTCTTCAATAAGGCGACACCATCTGGTTTCCGGGATAGCTTCTGGGCAGCCTTAACAACGGCAAACTCCAGAGACGAAAACTCCTTGCGCTTAGCAGCATACTTACCATCACAGTTCTTCTCGTAAAGCTCGAAGTGGTAGTCTTTTTCATTATTGACAGTCGCAGCTTTACCCTCAGAATAGCCATACTTCCGACCACTATTGTACCCCGCTTGATCCAACTCAAACATGTACGTGGCAAGTTCAGGAGAGTTCACAATACGGTCAACAAGCTACAAACAAGCAAACGACAACATAAGAGGAATTGCTAAAAGCATGCCAAAAAACGAACATAAGCAAAGGAAGTTACCAAAGGTACTGCGCGCGACAGCAACCATCTGCAATCAACAGATACCTCCTCAACAAGGAGCTCAGAAGCTTCACATTCAGCAGTTTTCTCTTCAAGAAGTTTTCCAGTGGCCCCACACTCGGAAACCTTCTGCTTAACAAGGAGCTCTAGCTTGTCGATACGAGCGACATATACCTTTTCTTTCTTCTCAAATGCAATGCGCGCCTGATGGGCATCATCAGCAAGTTCCTTCTTTTCACCAGACAATCGAACAATCGCTTCACGCTGAGATTGCATCTCAGCATTAGTACATTCACAGGCAGTTTCCCAATCTTTCTGCTTCTGAACGTTAACCTGTTTCTCTTGCTCAAGTTTCCGTTCAGCATCTGAAACCCTCCATTGTAAACCCTTCTTCTCCGCATTAAACTTCTCTTTCTCCTCAGCAAACGCCCTCCTGGCATCCTCAAACTCAACTGTCTCCTCCCCCATCGATCTCCATTCGCGGACAATTTCTTGAGAAGTAGCAAAGAAATTAACTCCAGCGCGAACATGATCATCCAACAACTCAAAATGATTGCGCCGCTTCTGGAACATCTTTTCGGCAGGAGGAAGAGACAAAGAAAAGAAATCATGACAATTGCCCAAATCATTCATCCGGGAACCTTGAGTCAGATTCCAGCGCAGAGCGTGCGGCAAGTCATCACAAGCAGGGTTGTGAGTATCCCAGGAATCATCATGGACATTCTCAAACTGCGGACTACGAACCGCACCAGAAGTAGCACCACCACCACCTGGGGGGCGCTTGGTGTAAATAGTTTGACGCGGGGCGGTCTCACTGGATTCCACCTCAGTGTCAACACCCTTACCCCTATCACCGGCACCTTCACCACCTACGCTACCACCGGCACCAACACCACCTGCAACATCGCCACCACCTTCACCCACATTCTCAGCAGCCACTTCATCTTCTTTCTTCTTTTTTCCCAAGAGGAGTGATTTGTGAAATATCCAACCTACGAGACCCTACGAGACCCTTTACCTGACTTGACTCCTGCCATAAAGCAGGAGGAGTGATTTGTGAAATATCCAACCGACGGAGGAGAAGCAGGAGGAGTGATTTGTGAAATATCCAACCTACGAGACCCTTTACCTGATTTGACTCCTGCCATAAAGCAACCACAACAATCAAAAATAACTCGAAGAAACAGGTAACAAACATACAACTACAAAGCCATTACCAGTAGGGGCAGAAGCAGCAAATATCTCCTCCAAGAGATTCCCGCGACCCCCACTAAAAATACCCATATCAATCTCAGACTTGGAAGGTGCAGGAGGGGCTTCCTTATGGAGTTTAGCCTTTTTCGAAGCAAGAAGAGCAGCGGCCTGCTCGTCAAGTTTGCGTTTCTTATCTTCGAGGGATTTTTTCTTCATCATATCAGTCAAGGTAGACTGGTCATCCGGGTCAGACCCACGAGCTCTCTCACCAGCTCCTAAACCAGACAACGTATCAGATACGACTACATAATCTAGAAAAGGAAGAGTAGAGGCTCACTCACGAAAAGTACCAGCTGTTTTGCCCTCAACCCTCTTCTCCCCTTTCTCAGGCTTATCAGCTTTTGTCTTCTTTCTTGTCTCCACCTGAGCAGAAGGATCAACAGGAGTCTCTGCATCATCCCCAACAACTTCATGAACAGGCTCATTAACAGCAGCCTGCGCGGTACCTGCACGCGCACAACGAGAAGTTAGACCTTCAGAGGATCTGTCGGAACTTCCACTCGAGAGAACAACAACTTCCTCTCGAATAGGATCAATGGGGTCATCTTCATCATCTTCACCTAAGGCAACATTGGCATATTTAGTAAAACTCTCATCAGATGGGTGCAAGAAACGGCCTCGAATTTGGTTTAACCACGTCGGCTTTCCATCTTCTTGGATCGCCTCAACCATGGCACCCGCAGCCTTCAGGTCCAAAACATTTATCAAACTATATCCAACTGCAAAAGAGAAAGGAATAAGGAAGAACACACAAAAAAAAAGATAATTCAAATATACTTTAAGGAAACCACATACATTTGCCTTGGTAACCATAAACAGGAACACCCAAGGGGTTCTTCGGTACCCACAAGAAACTCATTCCAGCACCAACCAGGGCCATCTCCTCCAACTGAGAAATGGCAGTTGCTTTTTGTGTTATTTTCTTATACCAATCTTGTTCAGCAAAACCCACCAAACCATCTACCTTCAGGATTCCTTCACCCACCGACCGGTAATGCATATCCACGGGAATAACACCGCGACGAATGTAGAAAAACTTCTGTTTCCAATCGTGCAAGCTCTTCAGAGGAACGGAACAAATGGGAGCAACACCCGTCCGGGCGTTGAAAGAATAGAAACCATTGGTGTAAGTAACACTGTAGAAGACGTTGAACATCTCAAACGTCGGATCAATAAGGTGGGCTCTACAAACAAATTCAAAGTGAGTAATACGCGGAAGCCCAATCGCTTTAATTTGAGAAATATGGAGCCCATAGTTCCTCAACACCGAGGTAGTAAACTTGGTAATTGGAAGCCTGAAGTTACCCTCCCAGAAAAATGCAGCATATAAGGTCAAGTTGCCAGGAGGTGCATCCATGGCGGTAGAACCAGCAGTCGGATATTGGGCTTCCCACTCAGGACGAAAACCCATTCCTTTCACCAAATTGTTGAACTCTTCTTCCCTCCACCCTATCACCGCCTGGTTAGGGCCAGGAGGAACCTTCCCTTTATTCTTTCTTTTCTTCTGAGAAGGATTAGCACCAGACATGATCAAAGAAAAGCAGAGAAATAAGATAGAAAAATTCAAGAAGGAAGGAGGAATGGCGAAGAACAGAAGGAGAGGAAGCCAAACTTCAAATTTTGAAAAGTGTGGAGGAAGAAGAAACCGCCCCATATTTATACCCATCGCATTTAATGCGATGGGTAGTGGGCCGTCAGAATCCAGAAGGGCAATCAATGGGGGAGGAACACGCTAGAAGAGAGAGAAGACGTCGTCTCTTTTTTCAGGAGCGTGGGTGACAGATGTGACAGAAGTAACTGCTACAACTGAAAAGGCGCCTGTTCACCTCCAACAAGACAGGGACAGCATGCAGTCATATCAGTGTTCTCCCCCAAGACAAACAAGACTTCCCTTAGAAGGAAACAACAAATGCCACACGCCATGCGCCATGCGTCCATTTGGCCCAACTTTTAGAAGTTACCAAAACCTATGCGCCATGCGTCCATTTGGCTCAACTTTTACAAGTTGCCGAAGCCCATGCGCCATGCGTCCATTTGGCTCAACTTTTGCAAGTTTCCAAAACCCATGCGACATGCGTCCATTTGGCTCAACTTTTGCAAGTTGCTAAAACCCATGCGTCATGCGTCCATTTGGCCCAACTTTTAGAAGTTACCAAAACCCATGCGCCATGCGTCCATTTGGCTCAACTTTTACAAGTTGCCAAAGCCCATGCGCCATGCGTCCATTTGGCTCAACTTTTACAAGTTGCCGAAGCCCATGCGCCATGCGTCCATTTGGCTCAACTTTTGCAAGTTGCCAAAACCCATGCGCCATGTGTCCATTTGGCTCAACTTTTGCAAGTTGCCAAAACCCATGTGCCATGGGTCCATTTGCCTCAACTTTTACAAGTTGCCGAAATCCATACGCCACGCGTCCTGTTGGCTCAACTCCACATACGAACAGCAAACCGCGCGCCATACAATAAGACCACAAAAACCACTACCCTTATAAGTCTAGAATCCCTCCTAGACGATCAACTCAACTAGAAGGCACACTGGACCGGGGGGACTTGAAGAGGTATGGTCCCAATTCCCTGCCCACATGGCAAGGACTACACCACGTTTCGATCATACATGGCGCCTACATCAGCATAGCAATCCAGAAGCTTCTAGAAACTTCCGGAAGACGTCAAGGTGGCACCAAAGATGCTCCATTCGACAAAAAGGACAAAACGTGTCACCAGTCGCTGAACGCCACATAGGCCTGCGACAAATCAGGGGGCAGAGCTGACAACGTCAGTACAACGTTTCCAGCATAGACAAACGTAAGCACGCCACGTGTACCACTACACCGACTATGGCAGAGGAGACCAAGAGGATATTCCCCTTGGTCGCACAGCTGGCGCGCAACCACAGTTGGCACAGCTGCTCCTCCCTCCTTCACCCTCCGGCTATAAATAGGACCCTTCATCATTCAGGTTCATCCATCTTACTCTCTATACTCACACACTCAACACACACTATTTATTCTTCCTCAGAACAGTACTTATTATCACGCCGGAGCCTGGTTAAGAGGGAAACCCCCCATATTCCCCTCTTAACGAGACTAACGGTGTTGCTGTTTTGCAGGATCCAGGTCATTTCCACGAGTAAGAAAGGAGATTGAACCCACAGGAGAAACGATCCTACAGATTAACCTTAGTGTTATTCTGTGTTTCATCAATATTACACATTACTTATATTTTGAAATTATTTATTACACATTATATATACTAACAAATCTAATTGTTAATGATGCTAATTATTGATTAGAACATTTTTATTTCAATATATTTGCTGTACAGCCTAGCCTACATGTATTTCTTTAGATATTATTTGTTTGTGTGTGTGTATTGCAATTATTTTTATTTAAACTTATTTATTATATTATAATATAATACACTACAATTACAAGTGGCATCTACAATAAAAAATTTCTTATTTTATGTCTTTTTAAATACAATTAATTACCTCTTAATCTTTAGCATTATACTTAAAACCTAGCTTTCAACTTGCTAAACACTTTTTAATCGAGTTTTACGTGTTTGTTTTTATGTATATAGTGGAGAGTTCAAATGCGAAGAAATTTTTGGTAAAAATAAAAAAGAAGAAATTTCAACCAGTAAGAATGCTTCATTTTATTTCATTTAATTTCTGTATTTAATATTAGTGTAAGAGTATATTGGTAAACTTAGATGGATCATTAATTGGTAGTCTTCCTTTTTAATTTGTAACTTATTTTCAAAAAAAATATATTATTTAAAGTGTAGCATAAATTACGATGTGTGTAAGATGAATTACGAGCTGTGTAGGATAAATTTCGATGAGTGTAAGCACAAATTTAAGTGTGGAGGATGATAGTGTTTATGACTAATTAATTAGTCAGGGATAATAATAAATGAGTTAAGAGAAAAACTATTTAATGTTTTACATTTGTACCCTTTGTTCTTTTTCTTCTTAATTTAATTTTTTTTCTCAAATGAACCTTCCCCTGTGTATATATCGGTACAAATTAAAGTTGATTACGTTTCGTCATATTTTTTTTAAATGAGTTGTGTTAAATATAATATGTTTTTTCATGCTAATTATTATATACGTTTTCTGTTGGTCAACGTTTTAATATAAATTTTGTTCGAAAAAAAAAAATCTGATACGTTTTCATTAGATGTGTAAATTTGAGTTGCTTTACATTTTAATGTTGCCGCATCGTGTCGTACCGTTCTTCAACTTAAAAAACATTATTTTCTTACGTGCTTTTTTTTATGTGCTATAAATTTAAGTTGGTTTACATTTCGACGAAAATTTTTTCACAAATGTATCGTGTCAAATATAATACATTTTGTGCTTATTTTTATTACATTTTCAGCCTTTCTATGTTTTAACGTAAATTTTGTTCGAAACGAGTCGGGCCAGTCGGCCAGAGATAAAACGTTTTCATTGAATGGTATAAATTCGAGTTACTTTACGTTTTGAAGCCTACACAACATGCGTAAAAAATTGTTATATTTTAAATTTTCTTTAATAGAATTAAAATCTTTTGAAATTTCTTTAATACATGTAAAATCGTTAGATTATACATCAAGTGGGACCTATAAAGCAAGGGGACACCCGGATGGAGTACCCATCCCAGGGATATTTTGGGGATGGAAACATCATGAGGACGTCATGGGGACGTTTCCTAAGCGTTTCCAGTTTATGGGGACGGATCCCAAAACGTTTCTGGGCTATTAGGGGTGGCTCCAAAACGTTCAGGGGACGTTTCACTCGCTAGAAGAAAGAAGGTAACATGAATGTTGTAGCGATAGTTTAGCAGGTGTTCTGGTATTAGGTTTAAATGGAGAATATGAAGTGAGAAAACAAATTACGACCTTTATTCATTAAAGGTTATTTGGACCTAACAAAATACTTGAAACACTTTAAATAAGTTTCATTTTTTGTTATTTATTATATGTTATTTTGTTTGATCAAGTATTAAAAACATATAAATTATTTTGTTTCTCTATTGTCTAATATATTTTTCTTTTTTTTAAATATTTTTTTGCTTTACTTTTACCGTACCCGTATCTTGAATTTTTGAATTTTATCGTTCTCCATACCCGTATTATCCCCATATCCTAGTTCCATACCCGTTCTTGTGCTACATAGAGTGGGACAAAAACATATAAATAAAGTTTGTAACTAACCACCACCGGTTGATGGTTAGATTACGCATCAAGTGGGACAAAAACATATAAATAAAGTTTGTAACTAACCACCACCGGTTGATGAAAATACCACGTATTTAATAATAATCGGCACACCGCGTTTTGCACATGATATTCCTCCGCCAAAGAGCACCTCCATGTGCCCGGTGGCGTCGGTGAGCGCGTGCCCTAACTTTTTTAACTAGACCGAATTACCCCCAACCCTTTTTAAACAACCACGTTCAGGTAAGGGCATTTTTGGAAATTTTGTATAACTTTTTTATTATTGTTACAGGTAATGTGTTTGACATTCTCCTTCTATCATTTGAGCCACCTAATAGTCTCATGTGCTGTGTTTATACTTATTAATTATTTTTTAATTACATCCTCACCTATATAAACCATGCAAAACGTTCCATTAATATTTATCTTCAAGTTTTCAAAACAAAGCCAAAATAAAGAAGGCAGAGAACGATCATATTCAAAAGTACGAAATGGCTACGAGAAGTCTCGAGATTCTTAAGGCGGTGGCGGTTCGTGGTGGATTGGTTTCTCGAACGTTGGAAGATGGTGAGGTGGTGAGGATGAAAATCTTGATTAAAAGGCGAGATTTGGAACAAGTTATTAAGAAAAGCTACAACAACAAAGAGAATCGTGATAAAGGATATAATCATCGACAATTATCGAGATCGATGGCCTCAAAGTCACTAAAAGCACCGGTGAATGATACGGTAAAAGTGACGAGGGCGAATTCAGATCCAGTGAAAGTTGATTGCCGGAGTCATTGGAGACCTGCTCTTCAAAGCATCCCAGAAGAGTTTTGATTGTTAGATTTTGATTAACATGTTAATGGATCTTGTGAACTCAGTTCCTTTTTGAAGGGAAAATGTATTTCATTTTTTCTCTTTTAAGTCACATATATTGAAATGTAAAATTACTTTATATATTACCGAACATGTATTTGAAGTTTTTTATATAGACATTAAATTATTCCATGTTAACACATGAGAAATTTGTAGACTTTTAAGAACAATTCAATCACCCATCATGTTTTCCGTCGAAACTGATATATGTAAATGGTGATAAAATATGCATATTTGACTCGCAAAATGCAAATATAAGTGACATAAATAAAAATATATTAATATAGTGATTATAAACATTTTAGGATTATTGGAGTAGTTAGAAGAACAAAAGCGTTCCGACTAGAAAATAACATCAATTATGAGGGTGGTCAGGGTGGGTACGTGATGGCGCGTGATGGGTGATGCGTGATACACCGCTGCTAGGGGTGTATCATGAGTGATGGGGATGGAAATGGTGATGAGTATTATGTTGGTGATGGTGTGTGTTGTGTGTGTGGGTTTGACTTTGATGTTGAGGTGTTGTGATTGGGTGTGATGAGTGTGATGGATTGTTATGAACATTGCAAGTGTGATAGAGTGAAACGTGATAGAATGAGGTGGCCAATGGTGATTGGATGTGATGAGTAAACAAGTATGACGAGTGATGACAATCCCTAGAACCCTGATAATGAAATCACATTGTTCCCATTAATAGACATTGTAGATATTGTTAATTAGGGTTACGCTATTAGACGGTGTGAAAGGGCTTGAAGTGAGGGTGTGAAATGATACGTGGCTATTATATATTATATGTTATTGTTATTATTATGGTTATGGTTATTGTTATTGTTAGGGAGGGTATGGAGTGATACGTGATGGCGCGTGATGGGTGTTCCGTGATACCGTGTACTATTATATATTATTATTATTATTATTATTATTATTATTATTATTATTATTATTATTATTATTATTATTATTATTATTATAAGAATATATCATGTTTTTACAGAATGATAATGATCATGAACGACGAGATGGATAACCAGATCGAGGAGCAGCAACAGTAGCAGCCGCCTTAGCCGGTGGATCCACTTTTGGGTCACCCATACTTGGACTTTCCCCCTTAAACCAATGTCGTTGGCCATTGCGCCAAGCTTAGAAGGATGCACGTCGTAGGTCACGATGCGGCCGACTGGACGTGTATTGAGACCATCGGTGAGACGGCTAGAGCCCTTGAGTTTGTTCCGATTGATTTGTCGTGGGATTGTTTTTTTGAGTTATTGTGCCGACCTATAGAGAGCTTCTCGTCGACGTTTTGTTGTCCTTCTCGTTCCATTCTCGTTGGGCCAACCAGCCAGAGGAGCCACAGGACCGAGCATGCTATGACGCTACAATTTGAAGTCCGTTGCTGCTTATACCTGTAGGATGAGATTGGTACATATCTTTATACACATGTATGTTGATTATTAATATTAGTATTATTAAATTATTACTTTAAAATAAAATATTTAACAAAGAAATATACATATACACAGGGGCTGGTGGTGGTTGATAAACCTATGCGTTAAGAGTTTTGGGATGTGGTTGCAGAAAAGGACACTTGGGACCACTTGCCTCCATGGGGAGGGTTTCAGCTATTGCTGACCCGCTCCACATGTACGTTTATTGTCATTGTTAATATTACTTATAATTAAATTATTATTAGTACACTCTCTGTAGTATCTACGCAGGCTGATTGCCACTTCCATCACGGCTCATGGGAAGAGTCGAGAGTGGTGTACGAGCGGGGATCTATTTTTCTTTTACTACCTCTTATACAAGAGGTCGTGCGCTTTCGCACATGGTTTGGTGCAATACTTTTCCTTTGCACATCATCGGCATGATCACAGACAGATGTACAGCGGCGTGTACGTCACCGTGATAGCCCATTTGTTTTGCTATTCCCTGACCGGGGACCCGCACTTATGGCCGACGATAGAGCCCTCGAGGCTCAATAGGAGCTCGATGTGGGGATGAAACTTCGTAACATGTTCCCTTTCCTTGGCACGCGGTTTAAAACCAGGGGTTGGGATCCCTATGAGCCGGTTCAGTTGCCTGCACACTTCGACCTGGTATATCCGCCACCCCAGCCTGGGGGCATCCAGAAGCATGCACCCGATATTGACACTCTAGAGCTACCGCTGCCGCGACCACCGCCTAGGGCGTCTCAGTTTCCGCATCATGTTGTTCCAGGTCCTGACCAGGGAGCGGCTGCGTGTGTGCAGTTACGAGCTAATGTTGACACGCTTAGTGATATGGTCGACACACTTTCTTATATGCTTCACTAGTTGGTTCAAGATACGCAAAAGAGATGACAACGTGAGAGGTTACCTGTCCGATCGTGCATTCCGCCTCGAGGACGATATTAGCAACAGGATCCGCAGCCATAGATTGGCCTGTTGTTCATGTTTTTGTATTTAGTATTCATTTATAGTTTATCTTTTGTTATGTATTATTTTGGTCAAAAATCAAACAAAGGATAATGTAACCAAATCTGATTTTGTGAGGTAGTGTGCTTGAATGTTAAACAAGTGTATGATCAAATGTGTAATGTTAAGAACAATGAACAAAATGATTTATACAAGGAAAAAACACTTGGTCCTTATATGATCTCCGGCATAAAAAAACCTCGAATAGTGAAAAGTATCACTATCAACTATATTGAGCAAAAGCGTTTACAACTTCGGATGTTGATCAAGTGTGGTACAATGGACGTTGCTAATTATGAGTATGTGTTTGAGAGCTTGTATTCGAGAGAGTTTGTGTGTTTTTGCTAATAACAATCTGCCTATCTAAACACTTGATCATCCCCTTTAAATGGAAATAACAACTAAGTCCGAAATGTAGGGTGACCACGTCCAAGCTAGTATACATTGAGCTAATTGAACATGTGCAGCATCTTCAATGAATATCGACCGAGATTCTCACCATGACTTGGTCCACGTCATCCATCACCTGCATACTATCAAGAGAAAATACAAAGAACAATTGTTAGCAAAGTTTTAAAATGATAATAATCCGTGATCCTTAGACTTCCTGCATCATTTATTAAGGATCAGTGATCCAGGCCGGTCTAAGGATAAGTGATCCATAGTTATAAAAATTAACCCCTAACAATTGCCCCCCAATTATGGCTGATTATTAATGAAATTTAATCTGCCAAATTTTCATTCAATGCGGACTAGCCGTTGAGATATCAACTAGCCGTTATGATAAGAATGACGTTGATGTGTGTAAAATGCAACATATAAATTACATCAAATGAGTTATAAAACTAACCCTTTTTAGTACTAATGATGGAAAAAGTGTGCTTTTGTCTTCCTTTTGTATTTTCAAGACCAAACGAGCTTAAATGAACAAAAGGAACAAATATGCAGCAAAAACTAACATAAATACAAAGAAAAGGAATAAATGTGGCATGCCCGACCACTTGACAACATCTTCCCAAACAAAAACAAGAAACAGAAAGCTGACCACGGCCCGTGCCCAACGGACACGGGGGCGTGGTCAGGTGTCTGCAGAAATGGACAAAGCTGTGGAAGCTTCTATTCCCACCACGGGGGCGTGCCCAGCTCAGCACGGGGCGTGGTCAACGCTAAGATTCGCAGAATCTTGCAAATCTTGATAGTGCAGATACGCTTCTGCACACGGGGTCGTGCCCAGCGAACACGGGGGCATGTGGAGCCTAATGCAGACAATTGCAGTTAATGAAGAAAGATAAAGGAGTTGGCCACGGGGGCGTTCCAGCGAACACGGGGCCATGGCCGGGCTACTGTGCAGGTTATAAATAGGAGTGCTTGGCTTACTTCAAAGGCATCCCTTGGCAAACTACCTCTCCCCTCCCACTTTGCCACCACTCCACCACCACTACAACACCAACATCCATCACCATCATCCATCATCCACCTTAGAGTGTGTGTAGTAGTCTTGGGATCCAAGATTGATCGTAAGAGTTCTTATCAATCAAAGGCCATGTTTGGCTAAGTCTCTTACATCACTTGGTGAAGACAAGCATTTAATGTAATACTTTAGACTTTTAATCTTTTCGCACTTTTTATTTGTTTTTGTATTAATGACTTTAATAACTAGTTTCTTATGTTGAAGGTGAAACTTTTTTATCATTTGTTCGTGGTGTCTTGGCATTACTTTACTGTCTATATAAAGTAAAAGA
This sequence comes from Helianthus annuus, assembly GCF_002127325.2. Classification (NCBI taxonomy): domain Eukaryota; kingdom Viridiplantae; phylum Streptophyta; class Magnoliopsida; order Asterales; family Asteraceae; genus Helianthus; species Helianthus annuus. Next base: position 93,071,978 of record NC_035442.2, read on the forward strand.
TTTTCACCATTCATATCTCTATGATCTATATAGAGATATGTTGGCTACCTGGTCGGGGTTAAGGGAATGGTTTAGTAAGGTTCTTGCCTTTTTCAGTGTATAGATCCTGCAAGGACATGGTTCAAGTTTACTAGGACCTCCTTCAATACCCACTGGTATTGGATGGCAGGGGTGCGAATGGCTTGATCCCCTCATATGTAAACTTCTATTAATACATTAAACCGGCTACTTGGGATTGTATCCCTGCTGACTCAAACCACTTAGCTGAGGGTAACGTCACCTTCAAAAGAGGGGCCTACCACTTTACGCATTAATAACTTAATTAATTATCTTTCAATATTCCGACCCTTTGGGATTGTATCCTTCCTGACTCAAACCACTGGGTTGAGGGTAACGTCACCTTCAAAAGAGGGGCCTACTAATATAACTAGGATAATCTCTTAAAAAGTGCAAAAATGCGGAAATCATCAAAGGTTACATTAAAGGCGACTCGGATCTAAGTGATTCATCTTGTCTATCTGTTTTATTTTATTTTTATTTTCAGCATTTTAGTTTTTATTTTCATGTTTAAAACCATTTCTAAAAATTTTGATTTGATTAGACCTTGAGGATAAACCTGTACTAAAAGCTCTTGTGTCCTTGGATGACCTCGGTATCTTACCAACGCTATACTACGCTCATGATGGGTGTACTTGCCCATGTGTGTGTTTAGTGTTAGTAGAATATCGTGTTTTATAAATTTAAAACTTGACTAATGTGTAAAATGGGCTTAAAATATCAATAAAAACATATTACACCTTACACACACCAAGTTTTTGGCGCTGGGGACACAAGGACATTAAGAAAGTTAGGAATCAACGACCTTATCTTTTTTCTTATTTCTCTGTTTTTTTTAGGATTTTTCTAAATTTTTCAGCATCTGCAGAGCTCAGCACGGGGCCATGCCCGCTGAACACGCCCCCGTGCCCAATCTTTGGTACTGGCAATCTTGTTTTGAGCCAGACAGTAGCTGAACACAGGGCCGTGCCCACTGAACACGTCCCGTGCCCAAGCTTCAGTTACTGAAAACAGAACCGTAAGATCCCGATGGTTGGTAATTTCTGACACAAACATGAGTGATACTGATCATTTTTACTTTCGCTCCTCTTATGGTGCGTGGTGTCAAATATGTGGCGAATCTCATGAAAATATAAAATGTTATTTTTTAAATTATATTCCCCACTATATAGACGCATCGTTTTCCTGTAACCTTAAGATGGGCGAAAGTAAAAACAATCCCTATCTCTCCCTCAAATGCTCTCAATCATCTCTTCTAAATGATATGATTCTCGATGAATTATTTCAACTCGAAGAAGTAATCCTCCAATTGATAAAAGAGCTTGAGATGGAAATAAATAATTCATCCCAAGACGACGATCAAAGAGAATTATTGAGATCGCATTCGGAATATAACAACATCGTTGCTCCCGAAAGCACCCCTAACTCTTGTGAGGACATGAGCGATAGTCGTCCCAGTGTCGATTGTGTCATGGAGGACTCCCCATCGGTCTCCGCCGATGCATACATTGACCTAAGCGATTTGACATATGCCTTCTTTAACGAGAGCCCGGATGAGGGGAATAAAGGTTGGTTTCGCCCACCGGTATTTAGTTTAGGTTTTACCCTCTCTGATAACCTCTTGCATTCTTGTCTAAAGCTAGGTCAATTAAGGTACCTCAGGCACTTCGGTGTTGTTCCATCCAGTAAGGAACCGTCCGATCTGGGTAAATTCCTTGAATAAAGACAAAACTTCATAAAATCCTCTAGCCATAGGGCCGTGTCCAGGTCAACACGCCCCGTGCCCACTTACAGAATGGTGTCTGACTTTAGTGTCAGAATACGGACAAAATGTGTCAGACTCTTGTCTGACCACGGGGCCGTGTCCAGCCGACACGGGGCCGTGGTCAGCGTGTTGTCGTTTTCTATAAATGTAGCAAGATTCCTACACACTTGGACCCATTCCAAAGACAAAGATCTGGTGGGATCTTCACAGATACCCTATAAGGTATATTCTAAAGAAGGTTCTCAACCAACCATCTTGTCTTTACTACTTTTGTCTACCCTTCTTCTTCACTAACTCCTCAATACATCCATTAAAGCTTGAAATCTCCATGTTTTCAAGCTTTATTGTGATATTTGTTAGGTTTTTAATCAAGGAATCTTATCATAAATAAGTTTTACAACACTGTTTGAAGTTATTTCTACTCAGAAATGTTTCAAAAGTCAGAAAAATAATTTAAAGTTTTAAGATTCCTTGTTTCAAAAACCTGTAATTTGGTGGCCACGGGGTCGTGCTCAGCGAGCACGGGGTCGTGGCCGGAGCTACTGTTTTATTAATTTGAACTTTTCGACCTGTTTTCTTAGAATGTCGAGCAGGAATAGCGGAACATCCTCAGCTCACTCAAGGAACGATCGACGAGGAAGAAGATCATCTATGGAAGACTCCCTGGTTAACTACGTGTATGCCTTGAGAGAAGCCATCGATGAAATGACAGGAGTAGAGTAAGCCTTGATTGACTGTATTAATCACTTGACGGTGGGATTAGAGGGGTGCCTTCGAGAAGTCAACCTTTTGCACCAAAGGTTGAATATTCTTGCTTCTCCTCCTATGGTGCCAATCGTCGCACAAAAAGAGTGGAATGTTGTGCCGGAAGTCATTATTCTGGCTGAGTGGTATGTCATGCCCCCGGAACCCCCTCTAGACATATTACACGGGGTCCCGGTGGCCGTCGCACCTCCTCCACAAGACATCGTGGAGAATGAGCCCGCATTCTTCCTCCCTAGGGAGATCGAGGAATGGCTCAATGACATTTAAAAGACATCCCTGAGTTCCGAGTTCTACAAAATCCTTAAGTACCGGAAAGCTATTTCCAGGTTTTTGACATTCCTACAATAAGGGTACAACTCCTTAAAATGATTTCCTGCATTACTTGACCTATCTATCCTAGGATCTTTTTAGTTTTTCATTTTTAACTTTATTTTCAATTTTTAGAATCCTTTGTAATTGTCGTTTTTTAATGAATGATTGTTTTCAAGTATTAAATGGTGTTTGGATGATGTTGTAATGGTTGTATTCACCCAAAAAGGTAGAGGTTGCCAAGGGAAAGAATAACCCACACCCCATGCACAAAAACAGAACCTCCCGACAATTTTTCTTCATTACAGCAAGTTTAGCACGGGCCGTGCTCAAGGGTCTGCAGAAAAACGCCCAGTCCAGGTAACTGGACAAGGGGTGTGTTCACCGAACACGCCCCCGTGCCCAGCCTTCTGTTACTTTCTGTTACTGGCAATCTGAACACGAGGCTGTGCCCGGACACCACGGCCCGTGTCTAGATGCCCAGTAACATAAAATTTTGTTATAACACACCTTTTTACACGTTCAATCAACCTAAAAACTTATTTTTGGGACACATTGAGGACAATGTGTAATTTAAGTGTGGGGGGATGCTAAAACCTTGAATTTTGCAAGTCCGAATTACAAGCCTTACACAAAACTCTATTGGAACCGCTAAACACCCCAAATTTTTTCAGAAAACTTTTCATTTTTTTTACTTGTCTTGGTTTAAATTGGGAATAACAAGTTCTAAAAAGTATATATTTTTACGAATTTACAACCGATAGCGTCGTGATAAAAAGAACCAACATAAGAAAATTATGAAACGACATGCAAATCTAGTTAAAATTTGATTATATATACTTGATCACATTAAAAACCTATTCTCGCAAAAAGTGAGTTTTGAGCCTTTATTGAGCATATAAATATACATCTTTAAACTAAATGCTCATCTTTCATTTCTTTTGTGAATAGTCGCTTGGTTTCTTACGACCCTAGAACTTGCCATGACGATACATTCCCGGTCCTTTTCAACTTAAACCCAAGTAAGTAAATGATGGAGGCATTAGGACTAACCATTTTTCTTTCAACACCATTATTTTTCATTTTTTTTACCACCTACCCAAAATCCCCCTAGTTAACCCCTTTGAGCCTAAACCTTTTCACTTCTAAACCCACAAAACAAACACCCTTTACCCACAGAAAAACCTTTTTCATTTTAAACCCTTTATTTTAGTAAAAAGCTCGGTCTTCATGTGACATTCCTTAAAAGAATGAAGTCTAGCAATAAACAAACAAGTTCCTCAAAAGAAACTTCGTTTGAAAAATGTTTTGTTTGAATAAAAAGTCACAAAAATAAAAAGTTTTACGCCGTGCTCAACCCAATACGCCCCTGTGCCCGAGGTTCTGTAGAAAATGCCCAATACAGGTAACTGGACATGGGGCCGTGCTCACTGAACACGGGGCCGTGCTCACTGAACATGCCCCCGTGCCCAGCCTTCTGTTTAATATGTGTTGGTACACAATGTCTATCGCCTACGTCAACAGTCTAGCTCGTGTCAAGTAGCTTGTAATAGGGGTATAAAGGGTAAAATGTTAAGTTTATGTGTGTTTGTACCATTTCGTACGAAATGGTCTTTGCCATTTCGTGCAGAATGGTTCATGCCTTTTCATGCGGAATGGTTGCCCTATAAATAGGGGTGTTGGGTTTTCCATTTGTAACGGTTCGGTGAAAGTTGCCACGAAGTGCTGTCATATTTTCTCCGTGTATTAACGTCTAAAATCAATGGAAAACAAGTTTAAAGTGTATTTCTCTGTTTCTACTCACATTCTAACACCGATTCTCAGTTACTAGATTGTTTCCGCCTCTCTAGTGACTTAGATTTGACTCTGACCGACTCATTTAGGTCGAATATCGATCCTACAAGTGGTATCAGAGCTCAGGATGAGTCAAATCGGCTGAATCAGTGCTTTGAATGGTTTAGAACTCTCTACTTCTACTCATTCTTGGATTTTTGAACAATTCCACGGACAAAATGGACTGATCTTTGGACATAACATGTAAAACACCTTTTTAATCAATCCTTCAAAATTTCAGACCTTAACTCAGACTAAAATTGATCAAAAAGTTCCAAAAACATCATTTCGTGTGAACGAGCATCATTTCGTGTGAAAATTATATCCATTCCGTACGAAATGAACCATTTCGTGTGAGCTGTTACCATTTCGCTTGAAAAATTTGTTCATTTCGCTTGAAAATCCATTTTGTCTGATCATTTCGCACGAAAAGGAATTTTTTTTTACTCATTTCGCACGAAATGGCATTTCAATTTGTTTGAAATTGTCATTTCGCTTGAAAGTCTATTTCGTTGGTGAGATCATTCCGTTTGAAAGTCCATTCCGTGTGGAAGTCATTTCGCTTGAAAAGTGATTTTTTCAAAAACTTTGATATTTTTTTATAGTTTAAAATGGATAACCAAGAATTTTATAACATGTTTTTCGGAGGGGGAATGATAGCAGTTCAAACTCCAGCGAGTATTATTCAGAATGTAAACATGGAAAACGAGCTTGGTACAATGCAAAAGCCACCAAAGTTAATGAACAGTGACGAATATTCAGGGTGGCCAGAGAGGTTTAAAACCTGGGTACAGGCAAACTATTTTGAGTGTTGGATGAAAATTGAGTCTAGGTATGTACCTCCGACGAATGGAGCGGGTATTGAAAAAGCACTTCATCAGTTAACTCCAATCAAGCAGGATAGTTTTAAAGCCGAAAAGAAAATGATGAGTATCTTGCAACAAGCAATCAAAGAAGATATTTTGGTTTTGCTACCAAATCATAGTGATTCACAGTCTATCTGGAATTCACTAAAAGTCAAGTTTCTTGGAAGCGTTTCGATGATAAAGAGCAAGACGACATTACTGAAAAAGGAACTTGATATTTTTACTGCTATGAAGGGTGAGTCAACAAAAGAATTAATCGAGAGATATTGTCATTTGGTTGTAGAAATGAAGCGCTTGAGCATTGGAAAAACAGATGAAGAATGGGTTGACAAGCTGGCAGATGCTTTACCGTATGATGAATGGGGCATATATTTGTTGGTTTTGAAAAATAACTTGGAGTATGTTGGTTTCAATCTTAGCATGTTTATCGAGAAAATTGAATCGCATGAGCTTGAACTTAAAAAGATCAGAAAAATGAAATCATCTAATGTACAACAAGACGTTCAGTTGTACAACAAAGGAAGTTCATTAGCAGCATCTACCCCAAGTCCAAAAATTCAGACTGCATTTAGTGTTGATTCTCATCAGGTGGTTCTCAAAGCACATCAAGCAACAGTCATTCACCATTTGCAAGCTTCGAACCAAATCCTAAGGTTCAAAGTCCACAAAAACAAGCTTATACTCAAAGTTCTTTAGGGTCAAACAATCAAAGTCATGGTCAAGGGATTCTGTGCAATATAGTTGTGAACATCAAGAATGGTCAAGAGTTTACAAGCTTATACTCAAAGTGCTTCAGTACTTGAGTCCTATGAAAGTCTTGTTGCAGGGAAAATTGGAAATCCTGACATGACAAAAGAAGACTACGATCAAATTGATCCAGAGGAGCTAGAATTGATAAATATCAAATGGGGTATGGCGAGCTTAGTGAGGAGAGCACAAAGGTTTATGGAAATAACCGGTCGAAACAGTCTCGCATGACCTGATTGTAAGCTCGGGTTTGACAAAGCGAAAGTTACGTGCTTCAAATGCAAAGAAAAAGGGCATTTCAAACGCGAGTGTCCAAACAGGGAAGTAAACAATCATCAGAATCCGTTCACAAATGACTATTACCGACAAACAATCTATCACAAAAATAGTCAGCAACCATTCAATTCAAGACCTCAAATTGAAAACAAACCAGAAAAGGCTCTTTTGGTTAATCAGGATGATGAGAAAGTTGAGGAAGGGTTTAGTTGGGATAAATATATTCCTGGTGAGGGACTTGCTATGATGGCAGAGATTATTGATGAGTCAGAATGTGTTGTTGAAGCTGAGGAAGTCGGTGAAGTGATGAGTGAAGAGAGTTTGGCAGAGCTTGAAGAGCCAGCAGCAGAAGTTTATTATTATCAATCAGAACAGGAGATTATTGCTACTTCTTTTAAATCCATAATGCCTCCTAACATGTTTGATTCTTTTGCAGGATTCTGCATCGAGCCAACCACAAGTTTTTGTCCACAATATGACGTCGAAAAAGCTCCGGTTAAAGAGATCATAGATGTTTCTAAAGAGATGAATGAAGAAACTCTGAAGGAGATAGCTGACAAGGCGCTAATGGTCAAGTTGAAAGAGGTAGACAAAACTCAAGCGTCAGTGTCTGTCGAAACGGAGTCTGTTGAAACGGAGTCTGTCGAAACGGAGTCAGTCAAAAAGGAGTCCAGTTCAAATCAGAAAATCTGGATATCAAATAAGGAGAAAAATTAGAGTCTGAGTCTGACGGGTTTGGTAAACCAGAAATTAAAACTAATAAAGAAGAAAAGGTTTTCGAAAAGATTGATCCAATTCCTGAAACACCACGCGAAAACTGTTTAAAACCTTGCATGGATTGTCTTGAAAAAGATAAACAGTTTCAATAATTGAAGAAATATACTGACAAAGTAAAATTTGATCTTAATGATGTGAAAGAGGCTTATGACACTTTATCACGTTCAATCCAAATGATTCAAAAGGAAAGTATAGAAAATGATAAAGCTACTAAGTTGTTCAAAGAAACTGTCATGGAAAAGCAGATGGAGATTAACATTCATCTGGACACAATCGCATCTTTGAAAAAGGAACTTGAATTGATGCGTATTGAAAAAGAAAGAGTTGATAAAAAATTGATCAGTTATATTGCTTCATCTTATGTGATTGATCAAATTGTTCTGCAACTACCTAATGCTAAACCTGCTTTCAATAATGTTCCACCCCCAATGTGGAATCATTATACACAAAAATATCCCGATGGGGTGGAAGCAGCTTTGAATCTCAAGTTGAGAACTGTTGAGAATGGGTTACCGGAAACCATTGATGTTACATTCTCTCCATCTGACACTGACAACGAGTCACAAGTGATTAAAACTGTTGTTGATCAAGTGTTGGGTGAAGAAAGTGATAACTCAGATTTTGGTACAGTGAAAACTCATTTGGAGAATTCCAATTTTGATTCTGAAGATGATGGAAATTTTCTGGACAAATTCATACCAAAATCAGATAAAGTTGTGAATGACGATTCGATCATTGTGGCTTACACAATGACCGGAACTGACAAGCTATATACTGATTTTGAATTTCCAATTCGTAATGCAAAATTGGAAAATGTTGAAAATGTTTATAAGCTTGAGGAAATTGACATTTCAGAGGTTAACAACAATGCATTTCTTTCAAAACTAAAAAGGTATTTTGTGAAACAACAACCAAACAACCCGGGAAAGAAAAAATGGGTAGGTAACAATGGTCAAAATAAAAGACATGGTAACAATTTAAAAAAAGAAAGGTGTCGGTTTTGAAAAGAAAATGGCTAAAAAGGAGGTTAAACCAAAAGAAAAGTTGGGCGATGTATTTGTTGCGGGTAAGAACACAGTTGCTGAAAAAGATTATATCTTTAGTCAGAAAGCAGTTGACGATTTCAATGCAGCCAAAAAGTTGAAGGATGAGACAAACAGATCTACTTTTGTCGAATATGACAAAAGAATTTGTTACCGCTGCAATGAAATTGGTCACATGGCCAAACAGTGTGTTAAAAGGATTGAAAAACCAGTTTTCCAAAAACCCAAACCTAAAACTTCAAATGATGTTAAGGTAAAACACCGATGATTTCCCCCGTGCATATTCTGAAGCGCGGTGAATCTTTGAAGTCCGAGGACAAGCCAAAATCAACCTTTGAGATTGGTGAATCTTCAGAAACTCAAAAGACTTCAAAGGTTTATCCCAAATCCAAAAATTTTCAAAACCAATCGTGGGTGGAAAAACCGAAACAATCGTCTGAAGAGAAGAAAAAGGAGAAGGCTTTAAAATCTGAATCAAAAGTTTGTGCAACCGATACTGAAGAATTTGAATTTTAATTGGACAAATTGATTGAAGAATTCCCACCAATCAAGGAGGGAGATCTAAAATCAAAGTCAAAATCTGTTGTTCCAAACATTGTCTTCAACATTCCGAAAGTTGATGTGTCTTATGATCTTGTATTTGTTAGTGTTCCAAATGCGAAGAAATCTTGGGCATCATTATTTGAGTGAATATCTTTGATGTATGCAGGGGCTTCCGAGGTCGATCATCTCCAAGTGGATCATGGATAGCGGCGCCTCGAGGCATATGACTGGAATGTTAGCATTGCTCTGTGATGTAAAATCAATTAACGGAGGATATGTTGGATTTGCGGGAAATCAGGGAGGAAGAATCGTTGGTGAAGGAATTCTTACCAATGGAGTTGTAACATTTGATAAAGTGAACTACATCGTTGAAGTTGAAAATAATCTGTTGAGCATATCGCAGATTTGTGACAAGTCGTTCACAGTTCATTTTACAAAAAAATGAGTGTTTGATCATTAAACCTGGTTTTAAAATTCCAGAAGATATGGTGTCGATGCGCCCTCCATGTGAAAACGATTTGTATATCCTAGACATGAGCGTCGCAACAACAACAGAAAAAAAGAAGCAATGTTTTGTAACTAAAACAAAAGCAACTGAAAAAGAATCAAGAATGTGGCATCGTAAGATGGGTCACATTCATGTGAGAAAAATGAATTTCTTAGTACACAATGATCTTGTTGAAGGTGTTAATCTGAAAAATTTTCATCTGAATGATGATTGTGTAGAATGAAAAAAGGGGAAGCAAACAAAGAAGACACACCCAAAGAAGCTTTTGAACTCCATCAGGGTACCACTCGAATGGCTCCACATGGATCTTTTCGGTCCGGTAAATGTAAAGAGCGTTAGTGGAGATCTGTATTGTCTAGTGGTACATAGGTTTTTGCACATTTAGTAAGTTTGTTTGGGATATAAATATAAAATCATAACTTGCTTTTACGTGGGGAACATCTCTCGGATATATAGGTAACCCCTGAAATCCTGTTTGAAAGACTCTATTTCTGACATACTAGGTCTTTGTACGTGATGATATCTGGGGTATTATACCAGGACTTCTGATTTTGCGGAAGCAATAACCTAGTCCTCATATAATACTCTGCACTGCTTTATTCATAAAGTCTCCCCTCAGCATAAAAAATGATGAAACATTGAAAAATGTTAATCATGTGCTGTTGAAAAGAAGATCCCCAAAGGGGACCCACTTAAAGTAGAGCCACCATCTCTCTGATTTAACGGAAGTTCTAGCCTGAGCTCTGATGGCCTCGCATTCACCCATTACAGATATCATTAGTGTGCACTCACCTGTAAGACTGAATATAGTGGTCTGGATAAGGGAGTATATTCTGAGGTGGTACAGACGTATAAGTTAAGCCTTTAAAACACTAAATTCGTATCCTGAACAGATTGAAGTTTGTGTGAAAATTTAAATTGGATCAGTATATCGGTAATCACTGTGAATTGTTTAATGCTTAGTATGAAATCAAAGCTTAACGGTACTTGTATCTTGTCAGCAGCTGATATGATCCCCTAACACGCTCATGAAAAATATGTGTGTACAGTTTATTGTTTATCAAAATCCAAAAAGATTTCCTGTTTGTTTAGCAAAATTTTATGAAATCCAAAAAGATTTGATTTTCATCTTATTTTCGACAACGGACATTGGGGATCTGATGATTAAAGTCTCAAAGTGCTAAACAAGTTGGATCATGTGGGTTGGATAAACAAAAGTTTGTGAAAAGATGTTGGAAATTGCTTGAAAAGTTTAAAAGTTCATTAATTTGAACTTAAATATGTTTCAAAAATCAGCAAGTTCATAAATTGGTCAGCCAAGGTCATTAACTTGGACTTGGCAGGCTAAACAGTTGACCAGGGTCATTAACTTAGACTTGGTTATCTGGGTGTGATGGTAAAAAGTCAAAAATAATCAAAAAGATAAAAATTTGAAAAATTTTGAAAAGTTGAAATTTCAAACGAAATGACCATTTCGCATGAAATGGCCATATCGTTTCAAAGGTTCATTTCGCTTGAAACTGTCACATTGTCTCAAATGTCCATTTCGTACGAAATGGACATGTCTATATAAAGGGGTCTCATTTCGCTTGAACCATTCAGTTTCACCATTTCGCTTCAAACACACCACTCAGGCGATTTCAAGCGAAATCACTGATTTCATTGTTTTCAAGCAGAAATCTTGTTGTTCTGTTGCTCGTAATCTGTTTATAAGTTGGTTTACTCAACTTATAACATGGGAAAGGTGAGATCGATGTTCAATTTATACCAGATCTGTCGATTTTGTATGAACTTCGATGAACAAGAACTTAGAATCTAGATTTAGGGTTTATTACTGGTAAAAAATGATTGATAAACACTTTAGTGTGTTCGGAATGTGTTGAAAATCAGATTTAGGGTTTCAATTTGAACCAGAAAGTCTTGAATCGTTTGAACCCCGATGTACAGATCTTCGAACTTAGATCTAGGTTGATTGTGTGGTCAAAAATGAAAAATAAACATACCCATGTACTCGGAATCTGTTAAAAAACAAATATTGGGTTTCAATTTCATCATCAAATTAAGTTTTGAACTCTGTAAAAATCACTGTTCATGAATCTGATTTCAAACGAAATGACAAGTCATTTCGTACGAAATGGCTCACTGTTTGTTGTTACCAAATCAAGCAAAATGGCCATTTCGCTTCAAACAGCCATTTCGCTTCAAACAACCATTTCGTTTCAAACAACTATTCCGTTTGAAACTGTTCATTTCGTTTGAAATGTCATATCGTATGAAATAACCATTTCGTGTGAAGTATGTGTTGTTTTGAGATTTATTAAAACTGTTTAACTTGTGTTTCTGTTGGATTTTTCAGGCTTCGAATGTGCAGTTTGATCCATTGCACAACATGTGTTGTGTTTATGATGAAAAGCTTCCAAAAATGGCTGTGTTTAAAGAGATTCTGGAATTCATGAAGCGGTTACCTATCCAAAAGGCATTAACGAATCAACATAATGTGTTCAGATCTCATATTGAACGTTTCTGGAAGAATGCCAAATATGATGAAGAAAGTAAAGTGATTACATCAATTGTTAGCTTGAATGGTGAAGATAAAGAGATTGTCATCATAGAACAACTCGTTCGTGAAGTGTTAGATTTTCCGGACGATGAAAATTCACCAACGAAGTTTCCAGAGAAAATGGTTAAGGGATGTATGTTGAGGATGGGTTATAATGGTCCATTGAACAGTGCAAACTATTTGAAATCATGTTTCTCAAAGCCTTACAAGTTTTTCATTCATTCAATTGTTCACGTTCTCAGTCATAGAAAGGGTGGTTATGATGTGATGAGAGATTACTAGATGAACATGGTGACTGCTTTAGTGCTGAACAAAAAGTACAATTTTTCAAAAATCATTTTCCATTTCATGAAGGAAAACATTACTTCTGGCAGCAAAACCTAGATTTATCCAAGATTTGTACAAATGATGATTGATCATGCTTATCCGAATCTAGAGAAAGATGAAGAGAATGATTTGTTGGCATTATATCATACGGATAATGAGACGTTGATCGTATTATCCAAGTATCACAAATATCATCCAGAATCAAAAACAAAAGCAGAATTCTTTGGATTCATCAAAAGTGCAAATTACGTAGATCCAGATCCTGTTGATCATCTGAAGTGGAGAAATGATGAAGAAATGAAAGAAAAGAATGCTGCAGATGAACTTGCAAAGTTAGCAGATTTCAAAGAAACTCGAAATGAGTGGTTTTTGAAAGAAGAAAAGAAGAAAAGGAGTAGAAAGACAACTCCGAAAGTACAAACAGAAGAAGGTTCATCTTCACAACCGAGAAAGAAACGTCAAAAGAAAGTTGTCGAGACAATGTTGGTTGATGAATCAGAAGAAGATGAAACTGAAGTTGATGCTGAAAGAGAACAAGATCCAGTATCTCCTGAAATTGAAAAAATATTGAAAGATATTGATTATGGTTTGGAAACAGAGAAGTAGCTGGTGAGGAAGGTGACGATGAAGGAAAGAGTTCATCTGATTTAGAAGTTGATGAAACTGAACGTTGGAAAAAGGTAATTTCTAAGAAAGAAAAATAGAAGAAAAGAAAGAGAAGTGGAGATGACGATGATGATCTTTATGTTCCATCACCAGAGCATGTCCAAGAAGTTCAAACACCACCGTCATCTGGAGGCAGGAAGAAATCTAACGCAAGAAAACATGTTAAATCTCCTGCAGCGCGAAGGTTAAAAATCTTGCTGAAATCAAAACCTATCCAGGAACCAAGTCAACCACCTTCACCACCACCTGAACCACAACAACCACCATCACCACCACCACATCAATCACCACCATCACAACAATCACCACCAAAACAACCTACACCACAACTCAACCATCACCTCAATCACTATCATAACTTCATATTTCTACACCTGTTCATCAACAACCACCAATTACTTCACCACATATCCTACAAACACCACCAACCACACAACCACAAGTTCAAACCACTCCTGGATCCTCTGGTTTCAAAGATTCTCCTCATATTGCAGAGAATATACCTCTTGAAGATATTGGAGATTTTAGTTTTGTGAACAATGAGCTTGTGAAGAAGCTACAACAGAAGGTGGAAGAGGTGTTAGTTGAGAACAAGAAGTTGAAAGATCATGAAATGAAGCTGGAAGATCGTGTCAAGTCTGTCGAAGCTGAGAATTCATCTTTATTAAAGAACGTTGAAGCAGATCAAGCAGACATTGATATTCTTAAAGTTCGAATTGTAGAGTTGGAAGAGGAAAAGGCTCGTAGAGATGAGCAGAATGAATATTTCAAGCTAAAGAACAAAGAATTGGAAGCCAACAACACAAAGAAAGAACATGAAATGTATATGATGAATAAAGTGTTGGAGAATTTGCTCGGAAAACCTGTTGAACAAAGATTTGAAGAGATTGAGCTTGAAGAAGTCCGAGCTAGACGAAAGGCTGAGATTGAAGCAGAAATGAAGAACATGGGTAAAGGTGTTCAAGTTGAAGGTGTTTCTAAAGTAACTGAAAGGGCAATCGTTCTGTCAATTGTTCCTGAATCACCTATTCAAAATCCTTGTCGTATATCTTCAGTTTCTGGTGTATTTGATGATGATGTAGAAATTGATGATGTAATAGAAGATGATGAAAAAGAAGATGATGATGAGGTTAAGAAAGATGATGCAGACGATGTTTATTTTGCAAGTAGTCATGATGATGATGATGGGAATGATGACGACGATCAAGGTACTTCAGGCATCAAAGTTACTAAAGTGTCTACTGAAGAAAATGTTGATAATTATCTTCATGATGATGCTAATGAAGAACCTGATAATGCTGAAAGTGAGGGGGAGCCTTATGATACAAAGAATGTTGATAAAAGTGATGACCATGTGTCAAGATTAATTCTTCGTCTTGAGCACAATGTAGAGGAAGGAGAAATTATGCATACTTATACTCTGGATGAGATCATCAAGATGACACACATTGAAGAGATTAATTTCAAGTTTGATTTTGAAGAGGAGCTAAATCAGTTTGATATCAATCAGCAGCCCGATTATCAGTATAAGTACGTTGAAGAAGCTGATAATTATGACAGGGTTGAAGTTGAAGTTTGGAGTGATGAGGATCAATCTGAAAGTGCTCACGTTGATACTACTAACTTTCTTATGCTTGCTGAGTTTTTTAGTCAAGCGAATGAAGATGAGTTAAGAAGGAAAGTTGAAGAATGTATGAAGAATAAAAGTTTTGATGAAATGTCAAAAGATGAATGTCGTAAAGAAAGAAAGAAATGGTTCAGGAAAGACTCTGAGAGGAAGTTCAAAAGGCCGCTGAAGTATTACAAGAGAGACAGAGAAGTGTCTTTAAGTGATATTATCAGTTGGGGTTATCTGCCACAGGTGAATGCATATGCAATCCGAAGAGAGTTTGGAGTGCAGTACTTCGAATACATTCAAGACATTATGTCTTTGCCCTGGTGGGACGTAGAAGAACTACCTAAGGTCAGAACATTAACGTATCCTGTCAGAGAGCGTGATATGCCTACTTGGGGATTGATGAAGTTCGAAGCATTTAAAGATTTCAAACATTGGAAGCCGCACTATCTGAAGAAAGTGAAGAGGATAGATACAGTAACAGGTGTTGAAGAGACAATTTTGCAGATAAAGAAGCCCAGGGTGTTGAAAAACATTCCTCTGCCGAAAATGGAACAAGATTTTCATAAAGGGTTTTTATGCTGGGTTTACAGCTGCATGTCAACTGAAGCTGTGATGACATACAGAGTGGAGGATGAAGTTCGACACATCCGTTTGTATGATCCATTGTGGTTAGTAAATTGCTCAGTGAAAGATATCGAGTGTTTGTTCGTAAACAAGATTGGATTCAAAGCTGAAGATAAAGACTAAGCAATGCAATTTCAAAAGGTAGCTACTATCTGCTTTCAGAAAGGAATCAATTCTAAGAATGCATGGTCAACTAAGTGGAGGAAGATAGAGAAAGAGGAAGCTCTAAAAGCTGAAAAAGAAAGGAAGGCACGTGAAGAGCTTCGAGGTAAGTGGATGAAAATGCAAGCTGAAGAAAAACTGAAAGCTACTAAAGAAAATGAAAAGCTGAAGAGTTTGTTGAAGAGAAAGCCGAAGCAGAGAGAGGAAAAGTTCAAGTCTATGTGAAGAAGTTATGAAGACAACCTGACTGAAGACTCCGGCAATATCCAAGGGCGAGTTTGTTGGTACACAATGTCTATCGCCTACGCCAACAGTCTAGGTCGTGTGAAGTAGCTTGTAATAGGGGTATAAAGTGTAAAATGTTAAGTTTATGTGTGTTTGTACCATTTCGTACGAAATGGAAGTTGTGATGTCATTTCGCACGAAATGGTCTTTGCCATTTCATGAGGAATGGTTCATGCCTTTTCGTGCAGAATGGTTGTGACAACCCTCAAAATCCCATGTATTCCGTACAAATTATTAATGATAATTAAAGTGTTTGATGACTGTGTGGAATTACTTAACTGCTTTCTGATATCTTTGTTATGCGTACACGTATTTGTTAATATGCTAAGGAATATGCTAAGGAATATGCTAAGGAATATGCTAAGGAATATGCTAAGGAATATCCTAAGGAATATGCTAGGAATACGCTAGGAATATGCTAGGAATATGCTAGGAATATGCTTGGAATATGCTAGGAATATGCTATATGGAAGATCTTATAAATACCACCATTCCACCAAAACTCGCTTTCTCTCCTCTCCTCCCTAGCTCACGGCCGAGACCCCCCTTGAACACACCACCATTTTCGGCTCTTGATCTCCTCATTCCAAAGTTATACAAGTTTTACGGGTCACGCATAAGGAGTCTTGGAGCTAACGGAAGGCGAAGGACCTCTCTATCTTGCTTTTATCCACCTCTTTTTCGCATAGTTTCTTCCCTAGCCTTGAGCTAGTTGTAAGTGCTTCTAGTCAACTTCTTGTTCATGTTTGATGTGGTTAATAAGAGATTAGTCGGTTAAAAAATTATGAACATACAAGATCCAAATCTAAAAGTCTACTAAAATGATGAACAAGGTGGTTAATGAATGAATATTAGTGTAAAGCATGTAGATCTTGTGTGATTATGATTATTGGTTGATTATCTGATGTGTTGCTGGATTATATGGATGTTTGATGTTGTTACGATCACTAAACATAATTAACGGGATCAACCGAGCACAAACTAGTAAGCTAGAGACTAAAAACAGCAATCTGTCCATACTTTACAGCCAACTTCAGTTGGCTGTAAACAGGTCATAAACCTAACGAAAAACTGATATTTTAAGTCTAAAATGTGATATTATGAAATACGGTTCTAATGGCACCGGAATCGTAATTTTTGGACTCCGTTTACTATTTTTAAAGTATTAATTTGTAACAGCAACTTAAGCTGGATTTTGACAGCAATAAATGGGTGTCGTACTTTCAGTCATAACCTGAGTTTTGTGATGAATCGGACCATGAAATTTGTACAGTAGATGAAAACCGATGCATGTGTAATTACCCCACTGGAATTTCGTAAATCGGACACTCGATGAATTTTTAATAAATTGTTCCGTGGACTGTGGTCAGAAATTCATAAATCTGAGTTCAGTCCGGAATATGATTTTTTATAAAATATTGGTAGTGAACCGGACCCCGATATTTTTACACAATAAAATATGGAACGTTTAAGTCATCTTGTAAAAATTTGGGAATTTTTGGAATAATTTAACTATTTTATTAAAACGACCGAAAACTGCCGGTTTTGAATGTTAATGCTGAATTAATATAATTTGTGACTTGCGTGTCTAAATGTCGAGTATGCTATCCGTGAATGATCTAACATGGTATATATGTTATGTGCATTATCGTATGTTTGATTTTGAGTGGGGAATGAATGGGAAACTTAGAGGGGCATAAACCGTTAAAACGATGCATGTTGTGTGATAAATACGTGTAGGAACTTTGTGTTCTATTTGAAAGCCACTAAATGACTAACTGGTAAATTATATTAGGACGTGATTGACCGACCTTGACTGTTAGCTATATTGAGAATCTAACCGAGCAAACCAAGGTGAGTTCACACACTTTCTAAGGCATGGGATTCCCAGTGGTTTGGGAATGGGTTAAAGAATTTAAAACTGAATCTACATATTCTCCTTGGGTAGGATATGTACGGCCATCCTCCTTGGGTAGGATGCCAATATTATTCCTGCGTATTCTCCTTGCGTAGAACTACGTACGTTCGTCCTCCTTGGGTAGGACAACAACCTTAAAACTTACTAGACAAAACTCTATCATAAGTCCCTCATTTTTATATCGACTTAATCGCCGAGGCCAATGGCGAGCGGGTCATTAGTTAATAGCGCTATTAGGTTTAACAAACCTCACACCGTGCCAGTCGGACGGGCGTGTACTAATGGACTATGGCAAACCGTCAGTGATGATAGACACTGATGTAGGGCACAACTTATTTGCGTAGTAGTCGATATGGTATAGTCTAGTGGTTCACATGAGGAAGCCCCCACTAATCATGAACAGGGTATAGGTAATAAAGAATGAACTGGTTAAACTTTCTTTCAACTACGGGGTAACCCCCACGGCAATTACGCCAACGAAAGACAAACCACGTTTTCGGAAAACAACTTAAAACTAAACAACCAAACGTGAACTCACTCAACTTTGTTGTTGACTCGTTGTTACATGCCTTACAGGTCGCTAACTGCTTGGAGCTTACACGAGGAGGGAGTCATTGTGGTGTACGGACTGATATGTCCCGTATTTAATAAATAGACTTTATGAACTTATTAAACCAACGTTTTGGACTTTAAACTTATGAACTATGGACTATGTTTTGAAATTATGTTTTATGCTTCCGCTGTTAAACTAAAATCGGTTTACTTCCGTTTGGTCACCAATCGTATTGTGTAATTATGTTGTTCGATATGATTGGTGGCTCGATCCTGATCACGTCATGCCTCCAAGCGGTGGTACTCCGCATGGTGGATTTTGGGGGTGTGACAGATTGGTATCAGAGCCATTGGTTATAGTGAAGTTGGTTTTAAAATGGGAAAAGATTTTTGATAAAACCAGACTATAACCTGTACAGTGCTCAACGATCCACAACGACGCTTCGCTCCACGTGCAAGACTCGACACCATAAGTGGTATGATTTATGTTATATTGTCGGTTAGATAGCTCACACTGTGCATTAGTTAACGTGATAACTTCTACTTGAACCTTGTGTGCTTACTCTCTACTGTCGTCCCACACTTACGCACTTTCACGACACTTTTCTCACTTACTTTGCTTCGTTATGAAGATCATGAGCGGACGCGGAGGACGTATCAACCTTACTCAAGCCCAGTTGACGGCTCTGATCAACGAACGAGTTGCAGAGGCACTCGCAGCTGTTCCTGCAGGAGGTATAACCTGCTACTTCGACCTATCTTAGGATGTTTAGATTTTACCTTCGCAAACCTACCCTCGTGCCTAACCTTGTCATTTATTCTCGCACCATAGGTCAACATGCTCAGCCTCCTGTGTGTACGTTCAAAACCTTCATGGATTGCCGACCAAGCACTTTCAGCGGCACAGAAGGTGCTGTAGGCCTTCTTCACTGGTTCGAGAAGCTTGAGTCTATTTTCGAGATGTGTGATTGCCCGGAAGATCGTAAGGTGAAATATGCTACTGGAACACTCGAAGGAGCTGCATTAACCTGGTGGAAAGCACAGGTCCAATTGCTTGGGTTGGCGGTTGCTAATGCCACCCCATGGAACGGCTTCAAAGAACTGATTAGAGAAGAGTATTGCAGTCGTGACGACATCCACAAGCTAAAGGTGGAATTTTTCAACCTGAAGATGACGGGGTCTGAGATTGAGGCGTATACTAAGAGGTCAAACGAACTGGCCATCCTGTGTCCTACTATGGTGGACCCTCCTTACAAACGCATTGAGCTGTACCTTAAGGGCCTGGTGCCGGAAATTCAAAGCCACGTAACCTCAGCTAACCTTGGCACTATACAGCAAATCGTCAAGTTGGCTCATCGTCTCACTGATCAGGCGGTTGAGCAGAACAAGCTGCCCAAACGTATTAGCGCCACTACTTCTGATGCTCCCAACGACAATAAGCGCAAGTGGGATGGAAATCTGGGCAAGGGTTCTACTTCAGCTCAATCTCAGCAGCGAAAGACAGATGAGTACAAGAGCCCCAGTCAGCAGTCATCTGGAAATCAAGGTCAGGGTGGGTACAAGGGAAATCACCCTAAGTGCAATCGATGTAATCTGCACCACAACGGCCAGTGCAACAAGGGTCGTTGTCAGAGGTGTCACAAGCTGGGTCATGAAGCTAAGGATTGCAGGAGCCCACGTCCTGTGAATCAGAATCGCCAACAACAGCAACAAGCTCCGCAGAACCACCAACAGCAGCATCAACAGGGCAATAAAGGATGCTTTCAGTGTGGCGCTGAGGGCCACTTTAAGAGGAACTGCCCCCAGCTGAACCAAAACCAGAACAATACCCAAAGAAACGGGAACCACAATGGAAACAACAACGGAGGCAACAATGGAGGTAACAATAATGGAAATGGCGCCCAAGGTTGTGTGTTCGTGATTGGTCAGGGAGAAGCAAGGAACGATCCCAACGTTGTGATGGGTAAGTTTCTTCTGGACGACTTCTTTGTTACTGTTTTGTTCGATTCGGGTGCCGATACGAGTTATGTGTCCGTAAAAGTTAGCCAAATGCTTAAGCGCACTCCAACACTTCTGAACACCAAACACACGGTAGAACTAGCTAACGGTAAAAGTCTAGAAGCCACACACGTAGTTAAAGGTTGTAACCTCGTCTTAGCTGGTCAGACTTTCTCTATCGATCTTATTCCTATCACACTGGTAGTTTCGACGTCGTTATTGGGATGGATTGGCTATCTCATCATCGAGAGGAGATTGTTTGTAAGGAGAAAATCGTCCGCATTCCTCGTTCTGGTGAAAAAAACCTCTCATGATTCGTGGCGACAAGAGTGGTGCTGTCGAAGGCATCATCTCTTTCCTTAAGGCCCAGAAGTGTTTGCGAAAGGGCCACACTGCCATTTTAGCACTCGTTACTGACACATCAACGGAAGAGAAGAGAATTGAAGACATTCCTATTGTACGCGACTTTCCCGAGGTATTTCCTGAGGAATTACCAGGCCTTCCGCCTCATCGACAAGTCGAGTTTCAAATCGAGCTAGCTCCTGGAGCAGCACCAATAGCTCGTGCGCCTTATCGACTTGCCCCATCAGAACTCGAAGAACTGTCTACGCAACTACAAGAACTTCTGGAAAAGGGTTTTATACGTCCTAGCTCTTCGCCATGGGGAGCTCCAGTCTTGTTCGTAAAGAAGAAAGACGGTACCTTCAGGATGTGTATTGACTACTGCGAACTCAACAAGGTGACCGTGAAGAATCGTTATCCTCTTCCACGCATCGATGACTTATTCGATCAATTGCAAGGGTCGAGTTTTTATTCTAAGATTGACCTAAGGTCAGGCTACCATCAGCTGAGAGTCCGAGAGGAGGACGTCTCCAAAACAGCATTCAGAACTCGTTACGGCCATTATGAGTTTCTGGTTATGCCTTTCGGATTGACGAATGCACCAGCGGTCTTCATGGATCTCATGAACCGAGTGTGCAAGCCTTACCTAGATAAGTTCGTTATTGTGTTCATCGACGACATCCTGATCTATTCTAAGAGTCAGGAGGAACACGAGCAACACCTGAGACTTATTCTGGAACTACTTCGTAAAGAGCAGCTGTATGCCAAGTTTTCGAAATGTGACTTCTGGCTTTGTTGGTGCACTTTGTGTCTGTACTTTGTCTATATTTTGTAATGTATAAAACGATGTCTTTTGTCGGTTGTGTTTACGTCCTTTATGTGTGTTTATGTATTGTAATGTGTTGTTTGACCAAGTCAACCATCCTCCTGGTTTGACTTGGCCAAACTTCAACACTTAGTATTTGAAAGATAGAGTGTCACGAAGGATGTCTTCGAAGGATGATGTTTATCCTTCGAAGACTTCGAAAGATGTCTTTCGGAGGATCTTTATGGACCTCGAAGGATACACTATCCTTCGAGGTATGTCTAGATCCTTCGAGATCTTTCGATAGGTTTTCTGGTCGACAGATGATCCTTCGACCAGGACATCTATCCTTCGTGCATGGGAATCTGTTTTGGGTATATATATCCATGAAGGGTTTCACTTTCACACAAGTTCTGATAGTCTGTCCAAAGTGTGTGTTCTTCATAGAGAGCTTTTGTGTGTGTGAAACCAGGTCTTGTTAGAGTGTATTTTCAGTTTGGTCAAGGTCTGTAACCGTGTCCACTGAAATACAAGAGAAAACTTTGATACTTGCTTGTCTACTCTTTCTCTTGTTCACTTTGCTTTCATATAAACTCCGGTTTGCTTGCTAGCTTGGATTCCGCACTTGCTAGTGGGTTAAACATAACAAGGAATAGGTTAAACCTCAACCTCCGAGGGACCTACAAGTGGTATCAGAGCCGTGGCTCTTTTCCTTGTTAAAACCGGGTTTTTGTGCAAGACTTGGTAGTTTTTGGACAAAAAGTTTCTTGGTTTAGCACCCGTTTTTAGTGTGTTTTCTGGATATTTAACCATAAAAACGTGTTCTAAACTAACCGGGTGTGTTACGGGAAGGTTTGGGTAAATTAAAAATCACATCCGATAGTTTTTCTGTTTTCCGACCATTATTCCGGTCAAATTCCGGTTGCCTTGGTGAGGATAAGAAACTTCTATTTTGGGTGTTATTTTTGAAAGTCAAATCTGATTGTGAAAAGGTGTTGTCAGATCATACCCATTTGCCGAAAGTTGGTCACCTACCACATCAACTTTTCACCAACTTTTGTACCTTCTGTACTTGTGTCAGAACCGTCGAAAGATAACTTTCGAACTCGAAAGATCATCCTTCGAACTAGGAGATTCGAAAGATAGCCATCCTTCGAACATCCTTCGAAGTCAGTAGGTTATCCTTCGAATCAAGGAATCTTTTTGAAAGATCATCTTTCGAGCTACTGTTCATTTCGAAAGATAAGGATCCTTCGTGAAGGTGAATCTTTCAAGTTTATCTTTCGAGATCATCGTTCGAATCTCAACAGTGATCCTTCGACCACTGTTGATCCTTCGAACAGGTGTGATCTTTCGTGGATCCTTCGAGTCTTAATTGTTTAGATTTAACAGTTTGTGAATTTCAGGTCTTTCGATCCTACATCCTTCGGCTGCTTGTTATCCTTCGAAACTTTTAACATAGTTTGTGAAAATCAATTTTTTATTAAGTTAATTTTCACAGAATATATTAAAATATAAAATGGGAACTAACAGTCAGTGGGACCCATCCGCATGGACGACAACAACCTTGAATCCACAATCATCCTCTACGCAATCTGCGTCAGATTTCGATAAAAATGCATGGATGCGGGCTATCGCTCCACCTCAAACTGCAATGATAACTGCAAGTCAGTGGGCGTTAGTTACAAATCAAAGCAACAGCATTCAAGCCATGATGCAGAACGATAGTGAAACCGGTACAAGTACAAAACCACCAAAATTGAATCATATCAATGACTGGGGATGGTGGAAGGAAAGGCTAAGAACGTATGTACAGGGGCAAGGTCAAGATCTCTGGATGTGTTTCTTCACTCCATTTGAAAATGAATTAGAAGTTGCAGGATCAAATCCAGAAACGTATAGCACCATGTCTGATGACGACAAGAAGAAGTTTGAATTAGAAAAGAAGGCATTCATGATTCTTACGCAAGCTCTTCATAAAGACATATACCACCAATTTGTTTACTGCACAACGACTAAAAGCTTGTGGGATATGTTAACTTTGAGATGTGAAGGAAATGCTCAATCAAGGAAGATTAAACAAGAGCTGCTGAAGAAAGAATTTGAAGGCTTTACATGCATGGAGAATGAGGGTTTAGCTGAGTTATCTACAAGATTTCACCATCTGCTGAGTGAAATGTTTGCTTTCAAAGTCACTGCCTCCCCACAAGAACTAGTGAAGAGATTTGCTGATAGCTTACCAGCAAAGTGGAGCAGTTATCTTGAAATCCTCAAGGAAAACGGTGTTCTGGATACGATTACCGTTTATGAGCTTATTCAGAAGTTAGAAAACAAAGATGTTGAAGAAAAGCTCAAGGCGAAAAGAACAGTCACTCCTCAGAATCCAGAGATGTATTTTGGGATTGCAGGTGGTATTAGTGGAGAAAAGCCAGCTTCTCAACATGCTAAGCTGCAAACTGCCTTCATTTCTAATTCCGGACCGTCCACAGCAGATCAGTTTGATCCATCAGCATATACTATGATCTCAAGACCAGATTCTTCTTCTTCTCAACAACAACAGTATATGCAACAGACAGCTCAACAGTTCACTCCACCATCTTTCCTAGATCCAAACAAAGCTCAACAGCAACAGGCACAACAACAAGGATTTTATGGAAGTTCTTCAAGCTTTCAAGCTACTTCCAATCCGAACACTGTCAGATTGGATACTTCAAATTTTTCTAAAGTCAGTGTTGAGATAGCCAAGGAACATATGGAGATGCTAAACACCTTGGTTAGTGCTTATTGTGGGATGGTTGCAGGTCAGATTGGAAACATCAATCTAACCAACGAAGATTACCAGCAAATTGACAAAGAAGAGTTTGAGATGATGGATATAAAGTGGGCCCTTGCTAGTGCCATTCGTAGAGCTAAAGAGTTTATGGAGAGAACAGGAAGAACCAGCTTGGAAAGCAACAACAACACCAAGTATGGTTTTGATAAAAATGCTGTCACCTGCTTCAACTGTGGTGAAAAGGGTCATTTCAAACGGGAATGTCAGAAGCCACCCAAGCAAGGCAATCAGAATCCTTTTAGGAATTCAAGACAGCCTCAGCAACAACAGAACAATTCTGACAGACAATTAGTTCCCGTGGGAGGAAATACTTCTGGATCCGCAAACTCTAATCCCCACAGAGGATTAGTTGTTCAAGCTGATGAGATTTGTAACTGGAGTGTTCAGCTTGGAGAAGGAGGTAATGGAGGTAATGGTGGCACAGCTTGTTATGCCAAGGTAGTTGAAAAGGTTGAAGAACCCGTGTCTGCTGGCGAATCTTCAGAAGATGAAGATAGCTCGGGTTACAGTGGAAGTGTTGATGGTGAATCACTTGATACTGGTGATATGTCAAGTGATGCTTTAGATCTGGAGGTTGATGAATTATTGGCTGATGCTGAAGCATTATGCAAGAGAAAGTCTATTCTTTGCCAGAAAGCTGCTGGAACTTCTGAGAAGCTTTCTCAATTTTTCTCTGAAGACGGATCTTTCTCTTTTCTTACAGCCTTCATGGCTCATGTTGAAGGACAAACCTCACAGGTATGTGATTCTAAACCTGACTCTGTTTCTGCTGTTGTTGAATGTGCTAAATGTCTAGAATATGCAGAAAAGGAAAGTCTGTTTGAAATCACACAAAAACACAATCAAGAATTGATTGTTGATCTTGCCAAAGCATCTGAAGCTAACTTCTTTTTAACCAAAAATGAAAAAGAATTTAAAGAAACAATTAAGTCATTAAAACATGATGTTTCTGAATTACAAAAGGCTGTTTTGAGAAAACAACATGCTAATAATAACTTAATTGATACAATTGAGAAACAAATGGTAGAGTTAGCTACAGCTCGATGCGAGTGTGATGCAATCAAGCAGAAATTGGACAGTTATTCCAATTCCCGCTTTGTTTTGGATCACATCATCAGTGTTCAAAAGGAAAAGGGGGATAAAAAATGTATTGGATACAAAAAATGTCCTCCCGCAATGAGCCACAATTATTCAAAACAGCCTGATGACGAGGATATGCCCCGTTTTGAACCTACTGTGCCACTTGCGCGAGATGACTTTGCTGCAGGCCTCGGGTTCAAAACTGGTACATCTTCCTCGGAACAATCAGCTTCTGAGAATGTGGAAAATTCATCGTGTGAAAAGGAACAGAGTCCTCCCATCATTGAGGATGCTGACTCTTCAGACGATGAATCTGAAGAAATTGTGAAGCCACAGTCTAACTCGGTTACATCAGACATTCCAATTGAGAATCACATCTTGTGTGATCCACCAGTGAAACCGAGTAAGGCTGAAACACCAAAGGCAATGAAGCCCAGTGTACCTAGCAGTGAAAAGAATAACTTGTTGTATACGCTCAAGGGAGACAGCAAAATTTATTCTGACAGAGATTTTCCAATCAAAAATGTAAATCAAGATTTAATTGAGAAAATTTTTGAAGGACGAACTGATAAGTTTTTGGGAAACAAAGGTAACAAAGTCACTGTCACTCAATGTGAACCAGTTCCACGTGAACAAATTAGAAAACAATGTGGAAACCAAAAACTGCCAGTTGAGCGAAAACAACAGGTGAATTCTGGAAAAGGTAAGGGGCAGGTACAAGAAAAGAGGGCTCAGAACAAGAATGTTCAAGCATCAAAAGCTCAGTCGCCTAAGACTGAACAACCAAGGGTTCAACAACCTAAAGTTGAACAGTCTAAGGCTCCACAACCTAAGGTTGCACAACCTAAAGTTACACAATCTAAGGTTGAGCAACCTAAGGTTCAAAAGATGCAAAACAGGAAAGCCCCGGTTAAGAAACAAAAACCGATAGTGAAGTTTGTTGAATCAAAGGGTACGGACAAACTTGAAACATTTCAAAACAAATCTAACAATGAATTTGTAAAACAAGTTAGAATTTTGAAACGAAATGAGCAAAACAATTATACCCAACACACAAACGGATGTGACTTAGGTCCAAGCACATCTAGATCACAAACTTCAGTATCTGGTTCTTCGTCTGGTCATCAACACGTTTCTCCGAGGTTCGTAGAGCGGAGAATGTGTTTTGAATGTGGAACAATTGGGCACATCGTAAGATACTGCCCATACTTGAAAAAGTTGAAAGGACAAACAAGTGTTCCCCAAGAAACCAGTTACCAAAAACAATCGGTTTCCCCGAAACAAGACCCACGTGTCTTGAAAGAAAGGGAAAAGAAAGAAAAACAAAAGAACAAAAAGGTAATTGAGAAGGCCTTAAAATCGGAGGTCAAGAATGAGAAACCTGTTCAAGCTAAACCTACAAATGCAAAACCAGTAAATACAAAATCAATTAATTCAAATACTGGTAAACAAAAACAAGCTTGGAAACAAAAACAGGTAATTAAGTCAGGGGGAGCACCAGAAATTTTATTTCCTAATCATCAAGTGATTGAGATCACTTTCCTTGATGATCAAGGACGACCCAAGTCAACAAAGGCTTGGGTCCCCCTCTCAAACTGATGTGTTAATTGCATGTGCAGGCGGCTCCAGGAGGAACTATTAATAGTCTTTGGATTGTTGATAGTGGGGCTTCCAGGCACATGACTGGCGACTATCGTCTTCTTTTCGATGTGAGAAGTATAAGAGGAGGATATGTTGCGTTTGCGGGAGATAAGGGAGGTTATATCACCGGCGAGGGAATGATCTCTAATGGGATTGTGAGTTTCGACAAGATCAATTATGTGAAGCAATTGGATCACAATCTCTTGAGTGTTTCTCAAATCTGCGACAAGAAGTTCACCGTGCATTTTGATGATGCCGGTTGTTATGTGCTGAAGCCAGGTTTCAAGATCCCCCCAGAATGGATTCTCTTATCAGCTCCAAGGGTGAATGATTTGTATGTCCTTGATATGAGCCAAGCAGTAACGAATTCCAAACAAGTTACTTGCTTTGTTTCAAAGGCCACTGAAAAGGAGACAATCTCTTGGCACAGACGAATGGGTCATATTCACCTCAGAAAAATGAATCACCTTGTCAAAAACAACTTGGTGAGAGGTGTCAATGTGAAACACTTTCAACTTCAAGATGTCTGTGTGCCATGTCAAAAGGGAAAGCAGACCAAGAAATCTCATCCATTGAAGAAGGTTAACACTGTCAACATGCCACTCGAGCGTTTGCATATGGATCTTTTCGGCCCTGTCAAACACAAGAGTGTGCACGGAGAAGTTTTCTGCTTGGTAGTTACTGATGACTACTCAAGATTTTCATGGGTTGACTTCATGGTCCACAAGAGCGAGACTCCAGAAATTCTGAAGAATTTGATCACCCTGTTGGAAAATCTGTATATTCTAAAGGTGAGGCGAATTCGAAGCGACAACGGTACCGAGTTCAAAAACAGGGTTATGGATGAGTTTTGCACTGCAAAAGGAATCCTTCATGAATACAGCTCTCGGTACACGCCACAACAAAATGGAGTCGCTGAAAGAAAGAACAGAACCTTAATAGAGACTGCAAGAACCATGTTGGTTGAGTCTCAGCTTCCAGTTCGATTCTGGACTGAAGCTGTTGCCTCAGCTTGCTACACGTTAAACAGGGTTCTCACAGTGAAAAGACATGGAAAAACGTGCTTTGAACTCCTACACAAGAAGACTCCTGACTTGGAATATCTAGAACCTTTTGGTGCACCATGTACCATGATTGAGCCTGACGGGAAGTTTGGTGCCAAAGCTATCGAAGGTTATTTCCTTGGGTATGCTACTCCTAATCTGCGAGTATGGAACCTGACTACCAAAAGGATTGAAGAATGGGGTGAAGTAAGAGTCCAAAGATATTCTAATCCTCCGAAGCCTTCTGGTGAACCATGGATGTTCGATTATGATGGTCTTTTCGACTCATTCAATCTGCCTACATTTGATGATGATAATGCAATTGCTCAAATGTTGTCTGAAAGCGAGAATGCGACTGGCTCTCAGTTAGCTCGTCCAATCATTGTTGACTCACAAGCGTCTTCTTCTGTCAACAATCTCGTTTCAAATGAGGTGTTTAATGATGCTGTCGATTACAATCTGTCATCGGAAGATGAGGAGTATGTTGATGCAAATGATGGTGAAGCACTGCGTCCCGTTCAAGGTACTTCAGAAGCAACGGATCCAGTGTCTGCGCCAATTATCCAAGAAGAAAATGCATCTTCTTCTACAACTCACCAGCTTCAGAATGATATCGGGAATTTAAATATCACTAACTTGAGGTCAAATGTTGAAGTTCCTCAAGTCACTGAAACCCGAATTCATAACATTCATCCTCAGCAGAATATAATAGGTGATGTTCTCAGTGGTGTAAGGACAAGAAATCAAATCAGAAACAACGAAAATGCTGGCTTGTATGCTGAGATACGAGAGTCGGGACAACAGAATCAATGGTCCTTTGCCTGCTACGTTAGCCAAGAAGAACCTAAATCTTGGAAAGAGGCATTGAAGGATGATTCCTGGGTGGAAGCAATGCAAGAAGAACTTCAGCAGTTTGAGAAATTGGGCGTATGGAAATTGGTTGATAGGCCCGATAACTACAAAAAGATCGGAACTCGCTGGGTGTTCAAGTGCAAAAAGGACGACCGTGGAATTGTTGTCCGAAACAAAGCAAGGTTGGTTGTCCAAGGCTTTAGTCAGATTGAAGGCATTGACTACAATGAAGTGTATGCTCCTGTTGCTCGTCTGGAGGCTATTAGAATCTTTCTAGCCTATGCATCCTTCAAGAAATTTAAGGTGTACCAGATGGATGTCAAAAGTGCTTTTCTACACGGAGTAGTCGAGGAGGAAGTATATGTCGAGCAACCACCGGGGTTTGAAGATCCATTACATCCTGACAGGGTTTTACTTCTAAACAAGGCGTTATATGGTCTTCATCAAGCACCTCGGGCTTGGTATGAAACGTTGTCTACCTATCTGCTCAGCAATGGTTTTAGACGGGGTTTGATCGACTGTACCCTCTTCATCAAAGAGAATGGTGAAGATCTTCTGTTGGTACAAGTGTATGTCGACGACATTATCTTTGGTTCTACCGATGATAAGTTGTGTAAAGAATTTGAAAAGGTGATGCAAGATCGATTCGAGATGAGTGCGATGGGTGAAATGACGTTTTTCTTGGGTTTGCAAGTAAATCAATCCGAATCTGGAATTTTTATTCATCAAACCAAGTACGTCGGGGACATCTTGAGCCGGTTCCAGATGTCCGATTCGAAGCCAATTTCTACTCCTCTTCCTCAGAATCATGGAATTACTCCGGATGACGAAGGAGATGCTGTGGATTCTTCACTCTATCGTGCTATGATTGGATCTTTAATGTATCTCACCGCATCAAGACCCGACATCATGTATCCAACTTGTCTTCTCGCTAGGTATCAAGCGAATCCGAAGGTCTCTCACTATGCTGCTGTCAAAAGGATCTTTCGTTATCTGAAGACTTACCCTGACACCGGGTTATGGTATCCTAAGGATGATAACTTCGATCTTATAGCTTTCAGTGATTCTGATTTCGGCGGCTGCAAAAAGGATGGAAAATCAACTACAGCAGGATGTCAGTTTTTAGGCAATCGCCTAGTCACTTGGCAATGCAAGAAGCAGACATGTGTGGCTACGTCTACATGTGAAGCAGAATACATTGCTGCGTCTAGTTGCTGCTCCCAGGTTCTATGGATCCAACAACAGATGCGGGACTACGGTTTTGAATTCCTAACTACTCCTATTTATGTTGATAATGAGGCTGCCTTACAGATCACTAGAAATCCAGTACAGCACTCGAAAACGAAGCACATCGATATTAAATATCACTTCATACGTGATTGCTTTGAAAAGAGACTTATCGATGTGGTTCATATTCATACCGACCACCAACGTGCCGACCTTTTTACCAAAGCATTTGATAAATCAAGATTTGATTATTTACTTTTGGTAAACGGCATTAAGGTGAAGCAAGAGTAACCGACATCAGGAAATCGTTTTTGTAAATATTTTTCTAAAAATCAAAAATCCAAAAATATTTTCATTTCTTTTTATTTTTGAATTTTAGGGGGAGAAAGTTTCAAGAAAAATACAAAAACATTGAAAAACCTCAAAAATACAAAAATATGTCTTTAATTTATTTACTTTCTGCATTTAAGGGGGAGAAAATCCAGAAAAACACAAAAACAATAGAAAAACAAAAATGAGCTTCTTGGCAATATAAGAGAAAGTGATATTACATCAGAGGTCGGTTGAAACATGTTTCCAGAAATCAAAAGAAAAAGAAAATGATAAGTAGCTTTACTAATGATGTACCGGTAGACTCACGATCATTTTAAAGTATGCAGGAGATATAAACATAACAGACTGAAAACCGCGTGGGAACCGTTCATTGGCATATGGTCTTGGTACCGAAATTTCGTTTGATAGATTGCCGAGGTTCTGAGATATTCGGGGTTTATGCTTTTTATCATCCAGGTATCATGGTTGCTTCTATAAATAGACTAAGTCTAAGTTCTTCCATGATACCATACATACGTGTACATATCTCATACTGCATTCGACCTCAATAAGTGATAAACAATCACATGTCCAAATCAAATAAGTGATAAAATATCACATTTATCCGGGAGTCAAGTTTCGTCTCTCTGCTGTACGGAAGTACTGACCTGTTCACGGACTTGCTCCTGTGCCCTCATGCATCGAAAATCAAGTTCCTCATCAATAAGTGATTCTATCACATAGGGCTTGTTTTCAAACTCAAATAAGTGACTTGTTCACATTGTATATATATACGTCAAAAACGGATGATAAACGGTATACTCCCCAGTATGATGAATTCTCGTGCATACCTTGATACGGGAATGTGTCGTGAATGGATGAACACCGGTCGGTAAGTATAAATCATACCTTAAACGTATCTCATTGTATTATGATTACACCTGATCGTTGAGTTTAAGTGGACAACAATATCGGTAATTGTGGTAGAATACTTATCCGCTTCTGTAAAAGAATTTTAAAAGGAAGTGTGTTTTGACAAAAGACCGCAAGCTGATATGATTCTCTTCGCCAGAAACTCGCAAAAATATTGTTGTGTTTGTACATATTTACTTTCTGCTTAATTTACTGCTTTAATTTTAAAACAGTTTTTGTCGTTTGGTGCATATCAGCACGACATTAGCGGTGATGTCGTTTGATAACATTCAAAGGATTTTAAAATTGTTGCCTTTTATTTTTATCAAACTTCAAAATCCAAAAAGATTTTCATCTTAACTTTATTTTTGATTGAATGATGTTGGTGCTCGATCCGATACCTGACAAGCCGAATTACTTCATAAAATTAACCTTGCTAAACTTCATAACGGACAACTTTTCAAAATGGTCTTTCATGAAAAACCTCAAAATTTGAAGGGTTAAATTGGAAATTCCCCAAAAATCCAAGTGTTGGTGGAAATCTGATCCTTCGAGGAAGCAATGGCCCTCGAAAGATCAGATGGTCAAGAAAGTCAATGAAAGTCAAACAGTCTCTGTCGAAAGATGCTTGGTCAACGAAAGATTTGACCAAGTGATCCTTCGAGTTGACCAGAACTTTTGAAGGATGGTTTTAGATCGAAGGATATCTTTCGAAGGATCCATAAATATCTGGCATCCTTCGATCCAGATCCTTAAAATATCTGGATCCTTCGAACAATACTTGGATCCTTCGAACAAAAGGGGATCCTTCGTGACAGCTGTCCATCTTTCGAGTAGAGTTGTGTCTTTCGAGACGGTTCGACTTTCGAGGTCTGATATAAAAGGATGTCTTCTTCTTCATTGTTCATTATCCGTTTCAAAAATCTCAAAACCCTCTCGAACCTCTGCCAAAATTTTCATCTAACTTATTGATATCAGGATTTGACAACATCATTTGGTAGGATGATTATACTTTGATCTTCTAACAAAACATTGAAACCCTATAACAATAAACATCTCATTGATCATGGTTTTTATTTTCAAATGTTTTTTGATTTTTGAAAATCTGAACCAGTTGTTAATGTATATGTCGATGTGTTATGTAGTGTTTCTGTACATGTTTATGTGTATCATCTGTGTTTTTGAATCTTGTTTTATATATGTTCGTGTTTGAATCATTGTTAGGGTTTGGTTTTGGGTAAACCAGGGGAGGTTAGGGTTTGGGTAAAAGTTTAAGTGTTGGTTTGTGGTGATGATCCGGGTTGGTTTAAAATCCTGATGTTTTTGATGGTGATGAAAATGGTCTTGTTTTAACATAAAACTCACTTGAATAAAGTGTGTATTAAATCACCGGAAAACCCACCGGAAAAATCGCCGATGAACAGTCACCGGATCAGATCGAAGGAAGATGATGAGTCATCACCTCGAGAGATGTGCCAAACAGCATCCTTCGAGGTGAATTTCGAAAGATAATGGATATCCCGAAAGATCATCCTTCGTTGGATCAGCCTTCGAAAGATCAAGGTATCTTTCAAAATATCTTGATCATTCGAAAGATGATCCTTCGAGAAGGTAAACATCTTTCAAGATAAACAGTATCTTTCGAGTTGGATCAACATCTTTCGAATGTGATCATCATCCTTCGAACTGATCATCATCCTTCAAACCATTTGTCATCCTTCGAACTGATTTTCATCTTTCGGGATAACATTTCATCCTTCGATGGATTTAGTGTATCCTTCGATAGTTTCAACACTTAGGAAATTTTCAAGAAATTGAAAATTTTTCTAAGTGTGAAACTCAATGTTGACTGTTTGACCCGTGCTTATTACGTGCAATTGTGATGTGCAGAAATGGCACCAAAAGTTAAGTTTGAACGGGCCAAACCCACCAAGAAAGTGAAATCTGAACTGGAAGCTATGTCTGAATCTAGACATAATATGGTGGCGTACTTACAACCAGAAGGAGGCATCAGTCCTGAGTTTGCTGGGATTATGGAATATCTTCATCGGGCGCGAATCAACTATGCTATCACCACACAGCATGTCGCCTATCAATCACATATCAAGGCATTCTAGAATACAGCTAGGGTGGAAACAGTGGATAATCAGGAAGTAATCAGGGCAATCGTCGCTGAAAAGCCAGTAGTTATTACTGAGAATTCTATCAGAGAACGTCTTCGTTTTGGTGATAAATCTGAAGACCCAACCTCTATAGACTTGCAGTGTCAACGTGGGTTATTGTTAAGGGTCAAGTACAGCCAGAACGTCCTTACCAATCAAATCAACAAGAAATACCTACCGCTTAAATACAAGTTTCTTCTGCACATCCTCATTCATTGCCTTAGCAACAAACGCTCTGGGTATGATTTGTCTCCTATTGATCTGACAGGATTGTTTACGGCGCTGATTCTGAACAAGCCGTTCAACATTTCTCGGTATGTTTTCAACAATCTGAAGGAAAACTCTCAGAGGCCACTTCCGTCCGATAAGCAGCGAACTAACACCAAGTTTTGGTTATACCCTCGGTTTCTACAAATGATGATAGATGATCAGATTCCTGATCTTGCTAAAGCTACGGCAGATGTGTTTCCTGTGAATCCGATGAACGAACGCACACTGCTAATCGTCAAATCTATGGGGGTTTACACGGGAACGCATCCAGATAGGAAAATGATTGGTCATCTTGATGCTCCTGAATATGAGCCTCCACAGAACAACAGATGGCGACGTGAAGGAAGTGTGTCTGACGATGAAGAACCAAGATTGATTGCTATGGCTGATGAGCAACTCACATCTAAGCATGGAATCAAAGCCACTAGAAGATCTGCTGGCAGTTCTGGTGCAGCAGCTAGTGCTAAGGTTGATGTGAATGTGACTGCTGAAGTGGCTCAGGACATGCCTGTTGATCCTGATGTTCCAGTTGTTTCTGGTGGTGATGTTGGTGCTGGTCAGTCGAGTGTTGCTGCGACTGACAAGGGAAAGGGCAAAGTGGATCAGCCGAGAACACTTGTTGATGATAGCAGTTCATCTTCTGAAGATGAAGCAGGTGGTTCTGGTGATGATGATGGTGATTCTTCGCCTGATGATGATAATCCTACTCCTCCGGGGTTGAGGAAATACAAGGATAGTCGTGGGAATACCAGGTTTGAGAAAATCAAGAAGACGGGTGGTACTGGAGACTCAGATAAGGATGATGAAGATTATACGCTCACATCTCCAGGCTTTATTAGGAAAAGGAAGGCTCAACGACAGGGTGGTCGTGGATCAAAGAAATCTACTGCTGACACTTCTGTTCCAGTGTCAGTTCAGCCTTCATCTGATCCTGAGCAGCAGCTTCCTCCAATTGGCGATCAGTTAACTGCTTCTGAGACAATTAATCTTATGTCTTCTCCACAAAGGTCTTCGGGAGCTCATCAGGTGTCTGTTGATCAACAGCCACCTGAAACTCCCACCACAGGTACACAACCTCGACCTACTCTTGTTATAACTGGTCCTTCAGGTGGTTCGGGTCAGGCAGGTCAATCTGGTTCATCGAGACCTGAGCCCTCCAGGCCATCTCTGGCAGAAACCTTGTCAGGTTTCTCTGAAGCTGATAAGGTACAGTTCTTGATTGAACAAATCAGTGAACTGGGTGATATAGTTGGTCGACATACACGAACGATTGAAGAACATCGTGTACAACGAGTGAAGGATGCAGAGGCTCACAATCAGCTGTGTTCTATTGTAAATGCTCAAAGTATGAAGATCAAAGAACAAGCTGAAGAAATTGATAGATTAAAGAAGGCTAACTTGGCAAGAGATAGAGAGGTGGAGATCATGAAAAGACACAGTACTAATCTGGAAAATTCAGCAAAATTGTTAAGGGAAACAGTTAACAGTCGTGATGAAAGACTGAAGAAAGCATTCCAACCTATGCATGAAAACTTTGGTAGGGTTCATAAACAAGTTGGGATATTATGGAGAGAGAGATGCAACGCTCAAGGGATAGTACTCCCAAGACGTCAAGATGATCAGGATGATGATTCTGCTAATCCAGATCAGACAGCAGCCTCAGGCTCCGGTGCAGCTGCATCCGGTGCTGCAGGCGGATCTAGCACTGCTCAAGATACTCCATCTGCTCCTCCAGTCTCTACAGGGCCAACAGAACAGACCGAAACATTGGAAGTGTCTGTAGATCCTTCTCAGATCAGTCTAGATCCAGAAAACTTTACTGAAGATCCTCCTGAATCGTCAAGTGCTCAAAAGTTTCATCCTATCACGGGTGAAGCACTAGAAGAGGGAGAGTTTGTATCTGAGATGACAGATGAACAGTTATCAAGGTTGTTTGAGTTGAATGATGTTGCTGAAGGTGTGATTGATGCGACTCCTCTGGTACAGGATCAGACTGATTTCTCAACAATTGATGAAATCTTCATCAGTTCTGATCCTGAACGTCCTGTCTATGTTCGAGAGGATGATGCTGAAATGAATGTTCCTGATGATGAATTTATTGCTGCAAAGACTGCTGAGTTCGACAACACTTCTTCTGATTCTCCTACTGCACAAGAAAGCCGTGAGAAAACTATTAAAGAATGGCGAGCGGATTTCCTTGCTAGGAATCCTCCTCCGCTCGCCCCGTTGGAGCAGGCAAACTATATGGTTCTGGAGAAAAATCAGGCGCGGGGTCGAATCATCAGCTGGATGTTTGTGAAAGATCTGCATTGTATGGTTGTGAAGAGAGAATCTGGTCTTCAATACTTCGGGACTCTCCTGAGTATTCTCACACTTCCATATTATGATGTGGCAGTGTTGGCGCAGCTTGATGTGATTAATCGATCTAAAGAGCATATGGTAGATCTCTTTGCGAAGAAAATCAGGCTAGAAAGGCGTTTGGGGTGGAAGGATCCTCTGTACAAGCCTCAATTTCCAAGATACGAGCAAATCAAGTTCACTCTTGATCCAGAGACTAACACTGCTCGTTATCGTCTGGTATATGATCCTCCTAGGGTGATGAAGAAGATTCCGCTGTTGAAGATGAAAACTGACTTTCTTGAGAATTTCCGCTGCTGGGTTTATGATGCGGATACCGGTGAAGCTGTGATCTTGTTCAGAGACAATGCAGAGAACTTCAGGATAATCGATCCGATGTGGATTACAAACATGTCTAGATCGGATATCATTGTGTTGAAGGATCATGAAATCAATTACCTAGTTCAAGATCGAGATCAAGCCATGAAGTTTCAAAGGATGGCTCGCTACTGCTTCAACTTGTTGATCAATGCAGGAAGTGCATGGTCGGCGCATCATGTAGCCGTGGAAAGGGCGTTAGAGACTTAAGACTTGAAGACGAAGACAAAGCTACAGCCAAGGGGGAGTTTGTTGGTGCACTTTGTGTCTGTACTTTGTCTATATTTTGTAATGTATAAAACGATGTCTTTTGTCGGTTGTGTTTACGTCCTTTATGTGTGTTTATGTATTGTAATGTGTTGTTTGACCAAGTCAACCATCCTCCTGGTTTGACTTGGCCAAACTTCAACACTTAGTATTTGAAAGATAGAGTGTCACGAAGGATGTCTTCGAAGGATGATGTTTATCCTTCGAAGACTTCGAAAGATGTCTTTCGGAGGATCTTTATGGACCTCGAAGGATACACTATCCTTCGAGGTATGTCTAGATCCTTCGAGATCTTTCGATAGGTTTTCTGGTCGACAGATGATCCTTCGACCAGGACATCTATCCTTCGTGCATGGGAATCTGTTTTGGGTATATATATCCATGAAGGGTTTCACTTTCACACAAGTTCTGATAGTCTGTCCAAAGTGTGTGTTCTTCATAGAGAGCTTTTGTGTGTGTGAAACCAGGTCTTGTTAGAGTGTATTTTCAGTTTGGTCAAGGTCTGTAACCGTGTCCACTGAAATACAAGAGAAAACTTTGATACTTGCTTGTCTACTCTTTCTCTTGTTCACTTTGCTTTCATATAAACTCCGGTTTGCTTGCTAGCTTGGATTCCGCACTTGCTAGTGGGTTAAACATAACAAGGAATAGGTTAAACCTCAACCTCCGAGGGACCTACAGGCTTCGCGAAGTCCATTTTCTGGGCCATGTGGTAAACAAGGATGGGATTCATGTTGATCCATCCAAGGTTGACTCGATCAAGAACTGGCCTGCACCCCGCACACCAACAGAGATCCGCCAATTCTTAGGTCTGGCAGGGTATTACAGAAGATTTATCAAAGACTTCTCCAAGATTGCGCAACCTCTCACTTCACTGACTCAGAAGGGTGTCACCTATCGTTGGGGTGATGCACAGGAGTCCGCATTTCAGCACTTGAAAGATAGACTCTGTAGCGCACCTATCCTCTCATTGCCTGAAGGCACAGATGATTTTGTGGTTTATTGCGACGCTTCCATCCAAGGACTTGGTTGTGTGTTGATGCAACGTGACAAGGTCATTGCCTACGCATCGCGCCAACTTAAAGTTCACGAAAGGAACTACACTACTCACGATCTGGAACTGGGAGCAGTTGTTTTCGCGCTTAAGATATGGAGACATTACCTGTACGGTACCAAGTGCACCATTTACACCGACCACAGGAGTCTCGAGCATATCTTCAAGCAAAAGGAGTTAAACATGCGTCAACGTCGATGGGTCGAACTCCTGAATGACTACGAATGCGCGATCAAGTATCATCCGGGCAAGGCCAATGTTGTGGCTGACGCCCTCAGTCGAAAGGATACTATACCTAGGCGTGTACGTGCGTTACAGCTTACCATCCAATCTAACCTTCCCGCTCAGATTCGCGATGCTCAAGTTGAAGCATTGAAGGCAGAGAACATCAGGGCTGAGTCCTTACGAGGATCGAGGCAACGGCTAGAACAAAAAGAAAACGGCGCCTACTATGTTAACGGACGCATCTGGGTTCCGCTGTATGGAGACTTGCGCGAGCTTGTGATGGATGAAGCGCATAAGTCTCGTTACTCAGTACATCCTGGTTTGGACAAGATGTACCATGATCTCAAGACTACATACTGGTGGCCTGGTATGAAAGCCAGCATAGCAACCTACGTCGGTAAATGCTTGACTTGTGCCAGGGTCAAGGTCGAATACCAGAAACCATCAGGCCCACTCCAACAACCAGAGATACCTAAATGGAAATGGGAGCAAATTTCCATGGATTTCGTTACTGGTCTGCCCAGATCTCAATGCGGAAATGATACTATTTGGGTAATCGTGGATCGACTGACCAAGTCTGCACATTTTCTGCCTATCAAGGAAACGGATAAGTTTTCTACTCTAGCAGACATCTACCTAAAAGAAGTGGTGTCACGGCACGGAGTGCCAACCTCCATCATTTCTGATCGTGATGCGCGTTTCACCTCTGAACTGTGGCAAGCTATGCATAAGTCTTTTGGCTCACGTTTAGATATGAGCACCGCTTATCATCCACAGACGGA
This sequence comes from Helianthus annuus, assembly GCF_002127325.2. Lineage (NCBI taxonomy): Eukaryota > Viridiplantae > Streptophyta > Magnoliopsida > Asterales > Asteraceae > Helianthus > Helianthus annuus. The sequence continues at coordinate 93,110,699 of NC_035442.2, forward strand.
TTGGCAATCTGAACGCACCATCCAAACCCTCGAAGATATGCTTAGGGCATGCGTAATCGACTTCGGTAATGGCTGGGAAAAACACCTCCCGCTAGTGGAGTTTTCATATAACAACAGCTACCACACCAGCATCCAGGCCGCTCCGTTCGAGGCATTGTATGGACGCAAGTGCCGATCACCTCTCTGTTGGGCAGAAGTTGGTGACAGTCAAATCACTGGTCCAGAACTCGTAGTAGATACAACCGAGAAGATTGCTCAGATACGACAACGCATGGCAGCAGCCCGTGACCGTCAGAAGAGCTACGCCGATAAGCGAAGAAAGCCACTCGAGTTCCAGGTTGGGGATCGAGTGCTGCTCAAAGTCTCACCTTGGAAAGGTGTAGTTCGCTTTGGCAAACGAGGCAAACTCAACCCGCGTTATGTCGGACCATTCGAGATCATCGAGAGAATTGGAAAGGTCGCCTACAGGTTGAATCTACCTGAAGAACTCAGCGGAGTTCATAATGTTTTCCATGTGTCAAATCTGAAGAAGTGTCTGTCAGATGAGACCCTCATAGTTCCTCTCAAAGAGCTCACAATCGACGACAAGCTGCAATTCGTTGAGGAACCCGTAGAGATTACGGATCAAGACGTTAAGATTCTCAAGCACACCAGAATACCTCTCGTACGAGTTCGTTGGAATTCCCGTCGTGGCCCAGAGTATACCTGGGAACGAGAACACCAAATGAAACTCAAGTATCCCCAGCTGTTAAAGAAAAATGCAACCACTACTGAGACTGAAGCTACCGCAGAATTTCGGGACGAAATTCCAAATCAACGGGGGGATGATGTGACACCCCAGGAAAATCAGGAAAGCAACGCAACTTAACTAGCTTCCTCAGTAACCACGCACTAAATTTCGGGACGAAATTCTCTTAACAGGGGGAGAATGTGACAACCCTCAAAATCCCATGTATTCCGTACAAATTATTAATGATAATTAAAGTGTTTGATGACTGTGTGGAATTACTTAACTACTTTCTGATATCTGTGTTATGCGTACACGTATTTGTTAATATGCTAAGGAATATGCTAAGGAATATGCTAATGAATATGCTAAGGAATATCCTAAGGAATATGCTAGGAATATGCTAGGAATATGCTAGGAATATGCTAGGAATATGCTTGGAATATGCTAGGAATATGCTAAATGGAAGATCTTATAAATACCACCATTCCACCAAAACTCTCTTTCTCTCCTCTCCTCCCTAGCTCACGGCCGAGACCCCCCTTGAACACACCACCATTTTCGGCTCTTGATCTCCTCATTCCAAAGTTATACAAGTTTTACGGGTCACGCATAAGGAGTCTTGGAGCTAACGGAAGGCGAAGGACCTCTCTATCTTGCTTTTATCCACCTTTTTTTCGCATAGTTTCTTCCCTAGCCTTGAGCTAGTTGTAAGTGCTTCTAGTCAACTTCTTGTTCATGTTTGATGTGGTTAATAAGAGATTAGTCGGATAAAAAATTATGAACATACAAGATCCAAATCTAAAAGTCTACTAAAATGATGAACAAGGTGGTTAATGAATGAATATTAGTGTAAAGCATGTAGATCTTGTGTGATTATGATTATTGGTTGATTATCTGATGTGTTGCTGGATTATATGGATGTTTGATGTTGTTACGATCACTAAACATAATTAACGGGATCAACCGAGCACAAACTAGTAAGCTAGAGACTAAAAACAGCAATCTGTCCATACTTTACAGCCAACTTCAGTTGGCTGTAAACAGGTCATAAACCTAACGAAAAACTGATATTTTAAGTCTAAAATGTGATATTATGAAATACGGTTCTAATGGCACCGGAATCGTAATTTTTGGACTCCGTTTACTATTTTTAAAGTATTAATTTGTAACAGCAACTTAAGCTGGATTTTGACAGCAATAAATGGGTGTCGTACTTTCAGTCATAACCTGAGTTTTGTGATGAATCGGACCATGAAATTTGTACAGTAGATGACAACCGATGCATGTGTAATTACCCCACTGGAATTTCGTAAATCGGACACTCGATGAATTTTTAATAAATTGTTCCGTGGACTGTGGTCAGAAATTCATAAATCTGAGTTCAGTCCGGAATATGATTTTTTATAAAATATTGGTAGTGAACCGGACCCCGATATTTTTACACAATAAAATATGGAACGTTTAAGTCATCTTGTAAAAATTTGGGAATTTTTGGAATAATTTAACTATTTTATTAAAACGACCGAAAACTGCCGGTTTTGAATGTTAATGCTGAATTAATATAATTTGTGACTTGCGTGTCTAAATGTCGAGTATGCTATCCGTGAATGATCTAACATGGAATATATGTTATGTGCATTATCGTATGTTTGATTTTGAGTGGGGAATGAATGGGAAACTTAGAGGGGCATAAACCGTTAAAACGATGCATGTTGTGTGATAAATACGTGTAGGAACTTTGTGTTCTATTTGAAAGCCACTAAATGACTAACTGGTAAATTATATTAGGACGTGATTGACCGACCTTGACTGTTAGCTATATTGAGAATCTAACCGACCAAACCAAGGTGAGTTCACACACTTTCTAAGGCATGGGATTCCCGGTGGTTTGGGAATGGGTTAAAGAATTTAAAACTGAATCTACATATTCTCCTTGGGTAGGATATGTACGGCCATCCTCCTTGGGTAGGATGCCAATATTATTCCTGCGTATTCTCCTTGGGTAGAACTACGTACGTTCGTCCTCCTTGGGTAGGACAACAACCTTAAAACTTACTAGACAAAACTCTATCATAAGTCCCTCATTTTTATATCGACTTAATCGCCGAGGCCAATGGCGAGCGGGTCATTAGTTAATAGCGCTATTAGGTTTAACAAACCTCACACCGTGCCAGTCGGACGGGCGTGTACTAATGGACTATGGCAAACCGTCAGTGATGATAGACACTGATGTAGGGCACAACTTATTTGCGTAGTAGTCGATATGGTACAGTCTAGTGGTTCACATGGGGAAGCCCCCACTAATCATGAACATGGTATGGGTAATAAAGAATGAACTGGTTAAACTTTCTTTCAACTACGGGGTAACCCCCACGGCAATTACGCCAACGAAAGACAAACCACGTTTTCGGAAAACAACTTAAAACTAAACAACCAAACGTGAACTCACTCAACTTTGTTGTTGACTCGTTGTTACATGCCTTACAGGTCGCTAACTGCTTGGAGCTTGCACGAGGAGGGAGTCGTTGTGGTGTACGGACTGATATGTCCCGTATTTAATAAATAGACTTTATGAACTTATTAAACCAACGTTTTGGACTTTAAACTTATGAACTATGGACTATGTTTTGAAATTATGTTTTATGCTTCCGCTGTTAAACTAAAATCGGTTTACTTCCTTTTGGTCACCAATCGTATTGTGTAATTATGTTGTTCGATATGATTGGTGGCTCGATCCTGGTCACGTCACGCCTCCAAGCGGTGGTACTCCGCATGGTGGATTTTGGGGGTGTGACAATGGTGGCCCTATAAATAGGGGTGTTGGGTTTTCCATTTGTAATGGTTCGGTGAAAGTTGCCACGAAGTGCTGTCAGATTTTCTCCGTGTATTAACGTCTAAAATCAATGGAAAACCAGTTTAACGTGTATTTCTCTGTTTCTTCTCACATTCTAACACCGATTCTCAGTTACTAGATTGTTTCCGCCTCTCTAGTGACTTAGATTTGACTCTGACTGACTCATTTAGGTCGAATATCGATCCTACAATATGATACTAGCAATCTGACCACGGGGCCGTGCCTGGATCAACACGGGCCCGTGGCCAGACGCCCAGTAACATAAAACTTTGTTTTTAAACATCTTTTTACACATTCAATCAACCTAAAAACTTATTTTGGGGACACATTGAGGACAATGTATAATTTAAGTGTGGGGTGATGCTAAAACCTTGAATTTTGCAAGTCCTAATAACAAGCCTTACACAAAACTCTATTGGAACCGCTAATCATCCCAATTTTTTTCAAAAACCTTTCATTTTTTACTTGTCTTGGTTTAAATTGGGAATAACAAGTTCTAAAAAGGTTATATTTTTACAAATTTAAAACCGATAGCGTCGTGATAAAAAGAACCAACATAAGAAAATTATGAAACGGCATGACAAATCTAGTTAAAATGTGATTATATATACTTGATCATATTATAAACCCATTTCCACAATAAGTGAGTTTTAAGCCTTTATTGAGCATACAAGCATACATCTTTAAACTAAATGCTCATTTTTCTTTTTTTGTGTGAATAGCCGCTTGGTTCTTACGACTCTAGAACTTTCCATGACCATACATTCCCGGTCCTTACCAACTTAGACCCAAGTAAGTAAATGATGGAGGCATTAGGACTAACCCATTTTTCTTTCAACACCATTATTTTTCATTTTCTTTATCACCTACCCAAAATCCCCCTAGTTAACCCCTTTGAGCCTAAACCTTTTCATTTCTAAACCCACAATACAAACACCATTTTCTCACCAAAACCTTTTTCTTTTAAACCCTTTATTTTAGTAAAAAGCTCAGTCTTCTTGTGACGTTCCCCTAAAAAAATGAAAGTCTAGCAATAAACAAACAAGTTCCTCAAAGAAACTTTGTTTGAAAATGCTTAGTTTGAATAAAAGTCACAAAAACAAAAAGTTTTATGATGACCGACGCTTTTTATGCTTTTAGCCATTTTTTACTAACCACTAATCCAAAACCACCTACCTTTAGCCCAAGCCTAACCCTTCCCCAAGTCCTCTTGATATTTACAAAGGTTTATAGTTAAAAAGGAGGAGGATTGATTGCTTGGCAAGCATATGTTAGAAATAAGTTCCATGCCGGTCTAGATTTTTTAACAAAAATACATCTTCGGCCGAGTGTTGAGTGATCTCCCGTGAGGTATGTGAACTTGTATATAAATGGAATTTTAAAAAGGCATGTTTCGCCCAAATAAGTAAATTCTCTTATGAAACGTTCTAAATAAATCATCACGAATAGGATTGTAAATAGTATAAAAATAAAACCTAATAAAGATCTTGGATTCCCGACACTCAAGATAAGCCCAAAATTTCTCATCTACCCATTCCATTTAGGTGTGTAAGCCACAAAATAAAGAGTTTTGCTTGGTGACAAGCAAAGATTCAAGTGTGGGGGTATTTGATGTGTGTAAAATGCAACATATAAATTACATCAAATAAGGCATAAAACTAACCCTTTTTAGTACTAATGTTGGAAAAAAATGTGCTTTTATCTTCCTTTTGTATTTTCAGGACCAAACGAGCTTAAATGAACAAAAGGAACAAATATGTAGCAAAAACTAACATAAATACAAAGAAAAGGAATAAACGTGGCATGCCCGACCCCTTGACAACATCTTCCCAAGCAAAAACAAGAAACAGAAGGCTAACCACGGCCCGCAGACGTGGGGGCGTGGTAAGGTGCCCGCAGAAATGGACAAAGCTGTGGAAGCTTCTATTCCCAACACAGGGGCGTGCCCAGCTCAGCATGAGGCGTGGTCAACGCTAAGATTCGCAGAATCTTGCAAATCTTGATAGCACAGATACACTTCTGCACACGGGGCCGTGTGGAGCCTAATGCAGATAATTGCAATTAATGAAGAAAGAGAAAGGAGTTGGCCACGGGGGTGTGTCCAGCGGACACGGGGCCGTGGCCGGGCTACAGTGCAGGCTATAAATAGGGGTGCTTGGCTCACTTCAAAGGCATCCCTTGGCAAACCACCTCTCTCCCACTTTGCCACCACTCCACCACCACTAAAACACCCACATCCACCACCATCATCCATCATCCACCTTAGAGTGTGTGTAGTAGTCTCGGGATTCAAGATTGATCGTAAGAGTTCTTGTCAATCAAAGGCCATGTTTGGCTAAGTCTCTTACATCACTTGGTGAAGACAAGCATTTAATGTAATACTTTTGATTTTTAATCTTTTCGCACTTTTTATTTGGTTTTGTATTAATGACTTTAATAACTAGTTTCTTATGTTGAAGGTGAAACTTCTTTTTCATTTGTCCGTGGTGTCTTTGTCACACCCTGGTTTTTCGGAAGCGTGGTTAATTTGGTGTGACTTCTTAATACCATAGCTTAACCATAACAAGCTATATGAATTTAAAAACCATGCAAGATCATCCATTAAATTAAGTTTGAAAAGTAAAATACCATAACATTGTCTCAACGGAAACACATCCTAACAACATAAACAATGTTCAATAGACACGAACATCAACATGACATAAACACAGTTTAAGAACTGTGACTCGTCCAGGAAAAAGTCACTTCCCTTAAACTTGGATGACCTCGTAACTAGTGCAGCGGGAAAACGTGCCATACCGTGCCAAATCCTTTAATCCCTGAAATACATGTAAGTTGAAAAATCAACAATAATGTTGAGCGAGTTCATGCGTAAGTGAGTAAATAAACCTTTGTATGTATAAAAATCCTGGTATGTAGCAAATAAGGAAAAAGAGATCACCAATGGTTTGCAAGGCCATTGACATATGTGAAGTGCAAGTAGGAAGACTCAAACCTAGCAGAATTTGCGATGGGTACACAGTCACCACCTGGTCCATTAGGCGGGCTCAGGGGTTGGGCTCGCTACACCCAGATAGATCTACCGCTACTGTCCCTCGGTCCTACCTTGAGGATTAATGGCCTCAAGTTTCCGCCTACCCAATTCACATGATCTAAATAATAACCCTCCTTACGCTAACCATACCATGTATAAAGTATTCGTAATCAAAGTAACATGTATTTCACCCCCGCAGTTTAGAAAACTGAAAACAGATAAGAGAAAAGGGGGAAATGAACTCACAGTGGTGCGTCTCTACCGAGTATACCTCCAAATCAAGCAGCTGTGCGACGACCTACAGGTACTAACTCTATTAGACGGACGGCCGTGCCTTAGCTTTATGGTTTAAGTTTTGGGAAATAGTTAGACAACTATTCCGTGTTTACATTCTGTGCATACTTGGTAATTATTTTCCTTCCCAAGGATGGGGGATTTAATACATGTGCGTTCGGATAACTTTTAAACATTTTATTAAGTCTTACTTAAATTATATTTTAATCCTTTCTCCAAAATATAAATATCCTTCCCAAAAATATTATATTTTAACACATGTGATTTTCCCAAAATAATACCTTAACTAAACATGCGTTCATAAACATCTCCCTAAATGCGTAAGTTACGTTTTAACGATCGAGTGGTAATAATAATTACTAGTGTAACTTATGTATTTATCGTGAAAGCGTTCGTATCATTTTGGTATTGTTAACATTCGATAATATTATTTTTACCCTAAAAATAATATTTATGTATCTTCACAAATAATTGACAAGTAACGTTGTGAAAAATATATTTTACTAAATATATATTTATCACGTTTAATTTTGTGAAAATCCCACCTCCGATATTTTGTAAATAAAGTCGTGGCGAAACTTATATTTTGAAAACATGTCGAAAAGTATTTCTAACACTTGTAGTGAAAATATTTCTAAGTGTTAGGTTTTTGGAAAAATTTCACTAGAGTTTCCTCTGTAACTGGAGGTAGCCACGCTTTCAAGCGTATCATTTTCTTTTACAAATCAAACCAACCATTTTCTTACTTAACCAAAACAATATTCAACACATCAACTAGTCCATAACATGTTAATCGCAAAGATTTCATGAACTTGTGATTTACTCAAAAATACGAAGTAAATCTCATTACTTTTAGCGGATCTTTATATAAATTAGTCCGGTTTCGTAAAAACCTTGCTTTTAAAGAAATTCCGTCTTCACAACTTCTCGTCATCTTTTACAAAAATTGTTATTTTGTCGAAACTTTGTGCTACACTAGTGTTTTCTAAAAATCATTCTTGCTAGTGTGAGATCCGTCTTTGAAAAACATGATTTCTTTGATGCTTGGTTCTTTGAAAATACCACTTGTAGATCCGTAGATCTACTAGTTTTAAACACTATTTCACAAGCAAAATTGCTTTTACACAAGTTCATGATTCGTGTGTGGTAGAGTTTCATCCTTTAACCCTTGTTACACTTAAACAAGCTTTATGTCATGATACATGGTCATGAACATTCCGGGTTAAACGATGATCCGAGCTACCACAACATAGATCGGGCCTATATAACTACACAAATCAAATACTACAAGATTTACACATCAAACAAGGTTTTAACCATCATTTTTAGTGTTTTTAGTAGACTTTTGTGCTTCATCTTGTATGTTTACGAGTTTTAACCGTAACAAATCATTTTAACCACTTCAAAATAGTTCAAGAGTGTGATTTAAGCAACTTACCACTAGCTCGAGGCTAGGGAAGAATCTAGACGCAAAAAGAGTGGTTAAAAGCAATAGAGTGAGGTCCTTCGCCTTTCGAATGCACCAAGCCTTCTTACACGTGATCCTTAACGCTTGAATGGACTTGGAATGTGAAGATCAAGGCTCGAAAAATTGATGGGTGCAAGAGGGTGTTTGGCTGTGAGTTTCTTGAGAGAGAGTTGTTTTTGTTGAGTTGTGGAGTGTGAATGATAGGGATGATTATGATGTGCAAATGCTACTACTTATAGACAATACTTAGGATTATTAACCAATAGATCTCATGCTCTCTAGATATGAGACAAGAGGAAATAAAATATTCAAGAAGGACAAGGTATGTCCCCCTCTAGGGGACGGTTGGTTAAGGGAGGGGGGGTCTCGGTTCATTTCCAACTAATCATTAGATAATAGTTAGGTTAAGTTAGTTAGTTTAGGGATTAACCCCGTTACTAGTGTGTAGTGCATTACAGTGGGTGTTAGGGTGTTCAGGGACCCTAACTGGCTCAGAAAAAGACAAACAATGTAAATGACAATATTTTCATGTCCCGGGCAAAGTCCGGTTGTTCGGTTGGATCGTAATCCGTTAAAGTGTTTAACAAAGCTTTAAAGTGTCGTTAATACCATTTTTAGTGACACAACTTATTCCTGGCACTTTGGAATGTGTCTAGTAATATTTTTCTCATGTTTTGGCACTTTATTAGTTAGCTAAAAGCTGAATTGTTTATTAACGTGCTGAGTTTTGTGCTTAGTGTACGTTTTAGGCACATCCAGCCATTGTAACTTATTCCTTGAGACGCAGTTCTACAACCCTTGTATCTTCACACTCACTATTAGTGTAGTTAACTATCTCGGGCTCATACAGGCCTTAGAGTCAGTATCCGCCTGGTGCTGGCTATGACAGCACGTTCAATAGGTTATCCGTTCATAGTGCTACTGTGCTTTTGTGCATCATGTTTGTCACTAAGGTTCAGCTTGTAAATAATGTAGTGGCAGTAAATAGAGTATGATGCAAGTATGTACATGTATCGGCATTCAAGTAGCAGTCTATCCATAATTTCAAGTAAGCACAGTAATTAAGCAGAAATCAAATATTAATTAAGTCGTACGGAAACCTGGTTTAGTGAGGGTTGTCACATTCTCCCCCCGTTAAAGAAATTTCGTCCTCGAAATTTGTACTACCTTAACTCCTTTTGGTCACGTCACACAAGTATAACATCGAGGTAGATAGTCATCAAACCGCATCAAAGCTTACTCAAACTTGGTGGTTCCAAGAATATTTAACAATCCGCACCCTAGGGTTAAGAAGGTGGGTGCTCATAGCAGTTGATGTTAGAAGTACAAAATGTGTTTTACGTATAGCCTAATGTGTTCCGGCTAGCAGGGGGTCCACAAGAGAGGAGTTTCAACTAATAAGATCCTCAAATGTCCGATCGCAGTATCCAAGCGAGTTTTCACGAAACATAGCACCCTCTATATAAATTCGGAAATTTTCAACTCCAATGAAATGGTAAAAGTGATCTGTCAACTCCCAAGTAGCCGAGTGGCAAGGTTCAGTGCGTTGAATATTTTGATTAGCGAGAATACACTGAATGAATACAAACGAATCTGGTGTATTCTTGCTTTGATTTGTAGTTGCATCAGGAATATGTAAATGACAAGTCAACAAAAGTTTATGTATTTTGCGTGGAACGGTTGTCCATGATTAGCACAAGCTACAAGTTTGTAATGACACCACCAGGTGTCGCAATGACATAATTTCATAATAGTGGTGATTGAACGAGTTCACCGTGTTTGAGATCAGATGAAGGTGTACCGAAACAATATGAAGATTTGACTTATGCCATGTTACAGAGTTTCCAATTAAATACGGAATATCAAAGAACCACCGTTTCCAATCGAAGATAAAAAGTAATAAGTATTGCAAGGCATTTGATTGACAACGAAAGAATCGTTAGGAGGTACATGGTGCTTATGAAATGAATCTATGCACCATTGTTTTAACACCCAGTTGTGTTGAGACTGATTTAATCGTGATAAGCAAACGGATTTAGAGCGAGTCAATAAACAATTAAATCCGGGTATGAGGTGCGTAACCAAATTAGCGCAAGCTTCAATTCTGTGAAAGTATCACCGCAAGGTATCAAAGTCAATCAACGATTTGGGGGAGTCATAGACCAAACAAGTCTACCATGACTCGAAGCAAAAGGATCTGCGCCAAAGTATTAGAATATGATGCCCTCAATACATCATATGGTGTCTTAAATCAAACATGGGAACTAGATAAGTTTAAGCAATTGAACTTGGTTTCAACGTAACTCGACAATAAACGTATGTATCAACAAGGGAATCTTGGCAGGGTAGTAAACATGTAACTTGAAGGAAAACGGTTTTAAGAACATGTGTTGACTTGATAACAAAAGAGTCAACAATGACAAGAATGTAGCTCATTTGAATCACAAACCATTGTTTAGATTTAGCTACGTAATATCAGAGCTTTAATGAAACGTTTATTCGAAATGGAACCGCATGCGTAGCAAAAGGTGCATGTGTGGCAAATAAGTTTCCAAGAAAATGGAGCAATGTGTGTTTGCTATATTGAAGAAACGACCAAGTATTCGAAACAAACATGTGTTCGCTCTCAGCGAAAGAAATCAATGTGATGCAACTACTTTGAGAGGAGCAGGAACGCAATATCTACTCGTTAGAAGTAAGAGTAAAGACTTCAACGGAAGCAAATTTAAGTACTTTCGATTTTGAAATGACAAGTTTGTCAAGTTGGTGACGTTTGATTGAGTTGACAGATAGGGTTCCTAGGTGTAAGGCCTCTAGTTCCTCCGGATTCCGCACCACGTGTGGATCCGACTTATACATTGTGTAGGAGGCAGCATTTTGTTTATGTCTAAGCACAATCATTGTCCCACAATTTTCATCCTGGTATATTCCCTGAATTTCTCTGCTGACGATGTTCGGTCGTCGGTCAGTCGTGTAATGGTAGTTGGATCATCATAGTCAGTTGTGTAAGAAGTTCATTAGTCCTCAGCAAAAGCCACCGACTCTTGTATGTTAGCCCGTTCGGCTCCAGGTCATTTGGAAGTTATTCGCCCTTTCTTTTGGTGAGCCGAACTGAGGTTATCCAAAACAAAAGTTTTGGTCTGTTATCTTCCTTCTCTATCAACCACTGAGGTTGCACTGTCAATCCTTGCATCTCCGAAGGTGCAAGTCGCTCGAGGTGCTTTGGCTACAGGCGCGTGGCCTGGAAATCAAATTGATGCAAAAATTCGACTTGTTGTCGAGGAGATTACTCTGGCAAGTCTTCGAGGAAGACTTCAGGGCATACTCCGATCACGGGAGTATCGTTAAGTTTTAGTTCTTCGGCTCCCTTGTCCCCGACATGAGCCAGGAAGCAACACATCCTTCCCACAACAACTTTCGTGCCATAAGTAATTCGTGATCAGCGGTGGCGTATCCTGCTTCGTGAGTCACAATCATTCCTTCATCCGTCATCGAGGTGCGGATATCAACCTCCGCTCGGTCGTTTGCCAACTAATACATCCAATTACCACGTTGACGCTTCCCAACTCAACTGGCAATAGATCTAGCGTAAACTTATGCCCTCCGGGTTCTATTGTGCCGATTCCAGTTACTGCGTTGGCTTCCACTAGCTTCCCCTAAGCTAGTTCTAATGGGTACTGGATTAACTACTCACTCGCTACGTAAACCAATTATACTCTCGAACTCTAGAGGTGTGAATCGTACCATTTGGTACAGTATCAAGTAGTACGGACGCATAACGTTGGGTACTATGGAGCGTACCGATTTCCATGCTTGAATCCCTGGCGTGTCTCCCTAGCTTCAGTGGGGAGCTTTCATTCGTGTGCCTGATTGTTTTTAGGGCAATATTTTCTGAAATGCTTTTTGCTTCCACAGCTAAAACAACCTTGAGTACGTTTTTGTTTATCGCTCATTCTACTTTGACAATTTTCATTGTCGTTGTCTTCTTCGTGATTCTCACTACCGTCTTGGTCCCCATTACTATGTTCAACATTTTGCCAACACGTTTCCTTGACATGTCCCACCTTGCCACAGTTACCACAATTTCCATATTTGCATCGCCCGACATGATGACGTAAACAATTGTCGCACTTAGGTAGGATACCCTTGTAATCCTTTCCCTTTTTGGCCTTCTTCTTGTTACTCACCTGAGTAACCATCTTAAAATTTGCGAGCTTCATGTTGTTATCCCCAGATGCCTTTATAGCAGTCTCCTTTTTCTCCTCCGCAGTGGAAAACTCTCCTTGTCTAACTGCTTCTTCTGTGAGTGCTATGCTTATGTTGATAGCCTCGGTGATCGTTGACGGTTTTGATGCTGTTACCAGGCTTAGAATCTGGGGTGCCAATCCCCTTACGAACTGTTCAATTCTCTTAAACTCTGGTGTCCCCAGGAGTAGGGCAACTTGTGATAATTCGTTAAATCTCTGCACATACTCCGCTATCTTTGGTCCTTCCATTTTCAAGTTCCACAGTTTTGTCTCCAATCTCTGGACTTCTGCCCTCGAGCAATATCTTTCATGCATCAGACTCTTCAGTTCGTCCCACGTCATAGCATACGCAGCGGTCTCACCCATTGTTCGAATTTGATGGTTCCACCATGACAGAACCTCATCCAACAATAGTCTAGTTATGTACTTGACTTGATGTTCGTGGTCACATTTGCTTAATCGTAAAACTGAATCTGTCTTTTCAACCCAGCGTACGAAGGCTAAGGCACCCCCGGTGCTGTCGAACTCTCGAGGTTTGTGGTCCAAGAACTGCTTGTAGGTGCAGCCGTTGGGGGGGTTATTTCCTAAGGTACCTCCGCTGCAATCGGAGCGATGGGCCTCGTAGCGTGCGATGGCCTGTAAGAGGTGCTCTCGCATTTCCGCCTCTGTTGTAGGTAGAGGGTGGTTGACATTGATGATCCCTTGAGTCGACATCTTCCTAGAAGAAGATCGGTTAGGTCAGGTCTTGTGAAGGACACGAGCACATTAGTCTCTATTCAACGTATAAGACCTCCTAGGTGTATTACATATACGTATATACGCAGTCGTTATACATTCAGTCACATATTATCTCATGTATTGCACATCTTGTAAATAGAAGGTAGCCAGTAAGCATGTAGCATTATAGTTATCGCACAAATACGTAGATCAACAGCGTGCTTAGTGGGGACATAGCGGCGGAGGTTTTCGTTAGTCAGTGGTCGTAAGTATTGCCGCGTGTTTAAAGCTGATTGGGTTTTCATTACCCTCCGGCCACAATCACAGTGTCTTACAAAATGTATTACAGCAGAATGGACATAGGGTCACCCTACCCTTGTCCAACAAGTATTTTATTGCATCAAAATTACGTAGTCAGAAATGGTACTAAAAAATCTCCAAAA